>NW_027660107.1:0-145000 GCF_963210335.1 Falco punctatus
GGTTCTAGCAGCAATCTCCAAGCGATAATGATGCAGAGGATCTCCTCAGGATATCTGGACTGGTAGGAATCGCAGTCCCTTGAGGTCTGACACAGGATGGACAACCTTGCTCTGAATGTCCCCAAGACCACCCTTTTTCTCATTGTCCCCTGGGACTCACATCCCTTCTCCTTACATCAGACTTCTCCCCTCAGTTCTGCAGGTGGGTGCTGCAGCTCCTTTGCACCATCCCCACCTGTTTGCCTTAGAGGACTGGCTGCTTTTTCCTTCCTGAAGCTAAAAACAGCAGTACAGGTGAGAGGTACCTAAAAGACCAAAGACTAAAGGGAGGAGAAAACTGGTGAATAACTGAAAGAGCCTTTGCTGAGACAATCTGCTGAAAAGATGACTTCAGAAGGCGTCACTGTCTCCTGCCCAGGTGCAAATATGTTAAAGATGAGAGAAAATAAGGGTGTGGTATAACCGTAATAATAATGGTGAAGTTCTGGTATAAAATCAATATTTCCTTGAAGTATCGCTTTTGAAAGCTCCATGAATTGGCAGAGGTCTCTTGTGAGAAAGGACAAGTAAGTGTTGCAACTGTCTTGGAAGGAGTCCGTAACTTGGAAGGAGTCCAGTAGAGCAGCTTGGGGAACCATAGGCTGCGCAAACCCCCATGTTGAGGGGTGTGCCCCCAGTTAGAGTCCCCTTGGGTGACATTTCTGGCACCTGAGTGGGTAACTGTCCAGGTGGATTTTCCAAGGGTAAATCCTGCCTCGCCAACCTGACAGCCTGCAGTTGTGCGTGAGGAGCTCCACAGTGGATGTCATTTCCCTCAGCTTCAGCAAAACTGTTGTCATGGTTTACATCAGCGTTCTTCTGCCCACATGAGGCCATGACACTCTGGGTGGGAACAGAAAGAGATGGGTAAAACACCAGCTGGATGGTCAGGCTGAGAGAGCAGTGGGGAAGGGCTCACACCCCACCTGGAGGCCACTGGGACATACTGGGGCAGTGTGGGCTGAAGAGGGTCCCAATCGGAAAGTCAGCCAAGTAACGACAATCGCACCAATGTGGCTACATGTCATCCTACTTTATTTAGCAATTTTGTCATATTTATACTTCTAATACACTGTTCACGCGGCAGCTGCCTGACAGTCATTGGTTGTCGGTTACGTATTCATGTTACCTGTTGATTGGTTGTCATGCTGCAAGCGCCTAATAAGGATGTGCTAACCTAGCGGTTTTCATATCTTGCTTGGCATCCGGCCTTCTTCTTGTACAATGCTCATTATTCTTTATTCCGCCTATTCAAGGACAGTACAAGATCTTCAAAGTAACTTTGTAATCTGCAGGCCTGGGTTGTCCAACTCCTGCAAGGGTACAGTATGCCCTCGTTCTGCCAAGAATTCCCCTACACATCCCCCTTTTTCTTTTTGGACAACCTAGGCTCTATCAACAATTGATTCCAAATCTTTCTTCATACAGGAGAAAATACAACAAAAGATAACAAGCACAGCAAAGATAATAACAAAAATTTAATCCCTTCCATCAATAAGGTTTTCTACCAGCCAGTGATTCCCCATCCCTTAATTAAGCCACTCGTCATCAGTATTTTCAGTAACACTGTGTTTCTTCATATTATCTTGCAGTTATGAAAGCTTTTTGTGAATGGACTCAGAATGATCAGCAAGATTCATAGAGCACATTCCCTCAAAATCCTCACAGACGTGTCCTTGTGACGTGCGGAAAGCAGACTCCACAGTCTGTAAGACTGTAAAGTAGGTATGTTTATTCAGCGCTGGGTAGCACGGGTGGGTAGTCCCGCCAAAACCGTGTGCGCCTGACATGAAAACTTGCTGTGTTTTTATAAGGCATCTCATTACATATTCATAATATGTCGCAATACGCCTATACATATGCATTACCTATCCCGGCTTCATATTAAAATTAGTTCTGCGAGCCATTTCCTTTTTTTTTTTCTCAACTGAGTTTGCGCAGTGTCCCCTGGTGGTGGTCGTCAGGGGTCCTGAGGATGAAGGCAGGTGTCTTCCTCGTGACCCCCACATCTGGCGCAGGCTCAGTAACGTCCTGCTCTTTGTCCAAACCGCAGAACTGGCTTTGGCTTGTTCTTGCAAGGTTGTAATTGTTCTTTTGACTTATATGGTCATAAAGCTGGACTTATATGGTCATGAAGCCCTTTACTCCCGTACACCTTATCACAGTACCCAAGCAAACCGTGTAAGATTTGGCAAACAGCTTAAATTTTACAACTTTTACTCTAAACAGCTAAACAGACAATTACAATTGTTAAACTCTACGCTATCTCTTACCCCCCCCCCCCCCCCCCCCGTCTCTCTCAGTCCCTCCTTTTCTAAGAAATTAGTAAATTCTTTTACTCAGACTCGAAGTATTGATTAGATTCTAATTTTTGTCGCAGTTGATTTCTCTTCCATTCACTATAGGAATTTCCAGTTCCCTTAAGACACCAAAATCTACAACGGACAGCTATACTAATAATTAAAAATAGAAAGACAATTACAATGATCATTACAAATAATTGTTTTAACCATGTTAGATTGGGCAACCAGGATGTCAATTTCTCCCATAATTCAGAAAAGCCCCAAGAAGTGTTATCTTGTGTCACTTTATGTAGAATATTTACTTGTTTCCTAATTTCTTGGAGGTCCTCGGTGATTCGCCCGCTTTGATCTGCATACATGCAACAATCTACATTGATCACAGTGCATACCCCCCCTTGAAAGGCTAATAGCAAATCTAAAGCCATACGATTCTGTGACACTATTTTCGATAAGTCAGTAACTTCCTCCTGGAGTGCTAGGAGGGCATCAACTGTCCTATTTTCCACTGTTTCTATTATAGCTGAGATGTTTATTATTGCCTTTTCCAACTCACTAACCCCTAAAAACGGAATGAACCATTGCGCAAAACTGTGGAAACTCGTTGGTCTGTTTATGAGGGGGTTATTTACGATGTTCCGTTTTTTCCTTATGGGGGGTCGTGTTGACCCGTCAATGATAGTAATATTGGGGACCAGACCTCCCAGAGTGCATGCTCCTCGCCATCCTATGGGCAAGACTTTACGAGCCATTGTGCTGCACAACCAATACCACCCTGTCCCTCGTGGAGTCGGGAGACCAGTATAGTTCAATTTTTAAAATCCCAAATCTCTACCTGTCATATTTAATGTATGACTTCGGTTACAATTTGGGTGTTCTCCCACGAACAGTCCTTTTCCCGAACTTACCAGGCAGTTATCCCCCAGTGTGCTGGTCTCTTCGACAGTGATTTTTAATTCTCGTCCCCACTTAACCTGAGGGTCTGTGCTCCAGATTGTATTTCCCCAAAAGGAGCCGTCTTGGCGGTTCGTCAGGGGAACTGGCAGTGGGATGCCTATTAACGGTATCTCATAACCAGAATGTCTTGGCATTTGGGTACAGATCCAACAATCTGTCTTATTTAAAATTTTGGTGATGTTTTGAATCGCCTGAACATACCAGTTCTCTCGCCAGGCCGCTGTGTCTATCACCTGTGAAATTATCAGAATCATATTAAATTTAACCCACATCCTATCTTTTTAGCTTGAGCTTTAACGGCCCTTGAATTTCTGATGTCCAAAGCTTTTGTGGCGACTTCTTCACACGGGTATGATGAATCCAGGCATTCTGTTCTTTAATTTTGACTGCTGTGAAGGAGGTGAGGAGTACTTGGTATGGTCCTTCCCACTGTGGTTTCAAGGTTTTTTCTGCAAGAGGCTTTACATATACATAATCTCCAGGTTGGATATCATGTACAGGCCCATCCAGACCCCTTCCTCGGGTCCCAATTACATGTTTTCCAATTTTATTGAGCTGCTTGCTCAATGCCACCATATAGGAAGTCATAATTTCATCCCCAATTTGCATTGATGTCCCCTTTTGTATTCCATAGGGGCGTCCATACAGAATTTCAAAAGGGCTCAGTCCTTCCCTCGCCCTCGGTCTTGTCCCTATACGCAAAAGGGCTAAAGGGAGAGACTGAGGCCATGGCAAGTTTGCTTCTTGTCCCAACTTTACAATTTGCTGTTTGATTAAGTGGTTCATTTTCTCCACTTGGCCACTCGACTGAGGGCGATATGGGGTGTGAAGTTGCCAATCTATAACTAAATGGTGGCTGGTTTGTTGCACTATTTTTGAAACAAAGTGTGGTCCTCTGTCAGAGGATATGGTTGCTGGAACCCCAAAACGCGGTATTATTTCTTGTATTAGTATTTTAGTTACCTCCCGAGCCTTGGCAGTTCTGGTTGGGAACGCTTCTGGCCAACCTGAAAAGGTATCAGTTAATACCAGCAAATATCGGTACCCCCCTTTTCTTGGAAGTTCTGTGAAATCAACCTGCCATTGTTGTCCAGGCCCATTACCCTTTCCAATCTGGCCCATTTCTAATTTGGGAGTATTCTTTGGATTAGTCTGGAGGCAAAGGTCACACTGTTGAGTCACCTGTCTCACTGTGGTATGTAAGTTTCTAGCTACAATATCTTTTATCAGATGCTTATACAGAGCCTCCATTCCCCCATGTCTCTTCCTATGTTCTTCCCGTATTAAGTGCCACAGTAAATATGAGGGGACAATTAACTTTCCCTGTGGGGTATAAGCCCATCCCTCTTCATTATATGACCCTTCTAAGTCTGAAATAAGTTTCTGATCTTCCCTAGTGTATTTTGGTTTATCTTGTAGGGAAATATGCCTATCGGGGATTAAAGACCCTGCTACTTTTATTTTCATTTTGGCCACTTGTTTTGCCTCTCTGTCCGCCAGTTCATTCCCTTTTTCCAAACCTGAGCTCACTTTCTGGTGTGCCTTAATATGCATAATTGCCACTTTCTCAGGGAGTTGGACAGCTTCTAGTAACTTCAGAATTTCTTCTGCATGTTTGATATTCTTTCCTTGGGAGTTCAATAAACCTCTTTCTTTCCAAATTGCTCCATGTGCGTGTACAACTCCAAAGGCATATTTTGAGTCTGTGTAAATGTTTACAGTTTTGCTCTGAGCCAACTCCAGGGCTCGAGTTAGGGCAATTATTTCTGCCTTTTGTGCGGAGGTGTTCATGGGCAAAGGTCCTGACTCTATTGCCTCTTGACTGGTGGTGATGGCGTATCCTGCATGTCGATTGCCATTCAGGACATAGCTGCTCCCGTCTGTGAACCAGTTTTCTCCGTTTTCTATGGGGCTATCCTTTAAGTCTGGGCGACTTGCGTATGTCGCTTCAATAGTTTCCAAGCAGTCATGATGCACTGGTTCTCCTGTGTTTCCACTGAGAAAAGAAGCTGGGTTGACAATGTTAGTAACCACGATTTCCACATCATCCTGTTCCACTATTACAGCTTGATATTGCAGGAATCTTTGTGGAGATAGCCAGTGTCCACCCTTTGCCTCCAATACTGCCGACACTGCATGGGACACAAAAACAGTCATTTTCTGGCCCAGGGTGAATTTTCGGGCTTCCTGTATATTTAGTATCACAGCCGCAACTGCCCTTAAGGCATCCAGGCCAGCCCTTTGCAGTCGCGTCTAACTGTTTAGAGAGGTAGCCAACTGCCCGACGATACGGACCTAGCTCCTGTGCCAATATTCCTAGGGCAATGCCCTGTTTCTCGTGAGAAAAGAGGAGGAATGGCTTACCCACATCCGGGAGTCCTAAAGCCGGGGCAGACATCAGAGCCTTCTTTAGTTGTTCAAAAGCTTGTTCAGCCTCTTTATTCCATTTGAGGTGTTTCTGCTCAGTCGCTGTCAGCGCATATAATGGTTTAACAAGCAGTCCATAATTGTAGATCCACAATCGACACCACCCTGTCATTCCCAGAAAGGTTCGCAATTCCTTTACCATCTGGGGTTTTTTAGTTTGGCATATCACCTCTTTGCGGGCCTGCCCCAAAGTTCTCTGTCCCGCACTGATCTCATAGCCCAAATAATTCACTTTACGCTGCATTACCTGGGCCTTCTTCTTGGACACCCTGTATCCTTGAAGCCCTAAGAAATTCAACAGACTCACCGTCCACGCCATACAATCTTCCTCTGTGTTGGTAGCAATCAGGATATCATCCACATACTGTAACAATTTTCCTTTCTCGGACAGGGCTTCCCAGGATTCCAGGTCTCTCGCAAGCTGATTGCCGAAGATGGTAGGACTATTCTTGAATCCTTGCGGCAACACCGTCCAAGTGAGCTGGGTCTTTCAACCACTTTTAGGATTTTCCCACTCGAATGCAAACAACTTTTGACTGGCTTCGTGGAGAGGGAGGTAAAAGAAAGCATCCTTTAAATCTAGAACAGTAAACCAGATTAATTCAGGTGCCAATGCAGTCAGTAGGGTATACGGGTTTGCCACGACTGGGTAGAGATCCTCAGTAATCCTGTTCACTGCGCGCAAGTCTTGAACCACCCTATATGACCCATCGGGCTTCCGAATAGGTAATATAGGAGTATTGAATTCAGACTCACATTCCTTTAATAGTCCTAGCTGCAAAAATTTTTCTATCACTGGCCGGATTCCTTCCCTGTCCTCTTTCTTTAGAGGCTATTGTTTAATCCTTACTGGTCGTTGACCTTCCTTTATCTTAACTTCAACAGGTGGAGCATTTTTCGCTCTTCCAGGCACATCAGTAGCCCAGACTCCTGGATACACTTGGTTCAGAATTTCCTCATCGATTTTCCCTTCTGAGGGGAGACTGGTTAGGACTAGACTTAATGCCTGTGTATATTGTCGATCCTTTACCTCCAGAGTAATTTCCCCTTTTTCAAACGTGATCTTTGCTCCTAATTGTTCCAACAAATCTCTCCCCAAAAGTGCCTTTGGGGAGTTGGGCATGTATAAGAACTTGTGGATACCCCATTGCTTTCCCAATTTATACTTTAAAGGTTCGCAAAAATACGCCTTTTCACTTTGACCAGTTGCTCCCTGTACTACAACGTAATCATCTCCTAAAGGCATTAAGGCTTGATTCAAAACCGAATATGTCGCTCCTGTATCTATCAAAAACTCCACTTGTTGCTGCTTTTCCCCTAGCTTAATTATAACCAGTGGATCCGCTAGGGTAGATTCCCCAGGTTCCCGTCAGTCTTCTATTACATTGGCTATCTTCACATTTGCCGAGGTTTTCCGACCCCCTTCCCTGTTTCTAGGACATTCCCTTTTCCAATGACCAAAGCCCCTGCATATAGCGCACTGATCCCTTTCTAATCGAGACGAATCTCGCCTACCACCTCTCCGTTCCCCTTTTTCTTGAATGGCAGCTATCAATTTCCTTTGTCCCCGCCGATTTTCTTCTTCTCTATTACTAAACACCCTCCATGCTTCATCCAACAATATTTCCAAATTTCTACCTTCTGTAGAAAGCGGCTTTTGAAGTTTTCGCCTTATGTCCCCTGCAGATTGACCCAGGAATAAAGAAACTAATTGCTGGATCCCTACCTCAGACCCAGGGTCCAGCGGCGTGTTACGGCGCATCACATCCCTCAGCCGATCCAGGAACTCAGAAGGGGACTCAGAAGGAGTTTGCTTAACTGCATATAAAGCTGACCAGTCTATAGTTTTGGGAATTGCTCTCTCCATTCCCTTCGAAATCCATTCCTGATATTCCTGTAATCTTTGCATATGTGCCGATCTATTAGCATCCCACTTTGGGTCTTGGAGGGGGAAATGTTCCTTAACATCCCCTCCTGTAATTTTATAATGGTCTTCGGCCAAATTTCCTGCTGTTTTCAAAACTAGCTGTTTCTCAGTTTCAGTCAAATATTCCAATAATAATTGTATATCATTCCAATCGGGATTGTGTTGTTTTACGATAAATTGGAAATGCCTGGCTGCACTTATCGGGTCATTTCTATAATCCTTTGCAATCTTTCTCCACTCTCCCAAATCAGCAGTGGAGAAAGGCACTTTAAGTAGCATTGTTCCACCATCTGGCCCCACCGCCTCTCGGATGGGTGCTTGTAAAATAGACTTCTGCCGAGTGTGGGAAGATACAGGGCTATCAGGAGGATTTGAAACTCCTTCCAAGTCCGCATCCTGGTCCCGTGCCCGGGGGGGGAGGTTTAAACAAGTCATTTAAGTCTTGTTCTGGGGCTTGGTGAACTTTGTCTGCCTTTGTACACCTCTGCCCAATGCTGCAGGAAGAACAGCATCTTTTCAGTTTACTTCTACCCCCTTTATTTTCTCGCTC
Organism: Falco punctatus; assembly: GCF_963210335.1. NCBI lineage: Eukaryota > Metazoa > Chordata > Aves > Falconiformes > Falconidae > Falco > Falco punctatus. The sequence goes on from NW_027660107.1 coordinate 8,201, forward strand.
CAATGCGAGTACCATAGGGTCCTGTGGGGGTGTTATCCCACAGTCCCTTTGCCACTCCGGATGGTTTCGCAGCGTGAAAAACATATCTGCATATGACACTTCATCCCATTTCCCTTCTCTTCTCAAGAACAGCATAAGCTGTAACAAAGTATTATAATCCAATGTGCCATTAAACGGCCCCTTAACTTCGCCCTCTAACTTATACAATGGCCACCACTGATTACAATATTTAATGAGGGTCTTTTTACTTTCTGTGCTTCCCTTCCCAACAATATCCTTCCAATGGGTGAGTATACAACCCAGAGGACTCTTTTTTAGTATCCCTCCTTGGGTGTTACCCATTTTCGATATACTCTTAAGGAATTTAAACTGACTTTTAAATTCTTTTTTTACGCCTGTCAGCCACGCTCTCACTTATTCTCACTCAATTCCACTCTCACGGACGTCCATGCACTCAGAGAAAATCACACACACATCACTTCACACAAACACTATGGTTCGACAAATTCAAATCGGTAGTCTATTCCAAATGCCTTATTGCCATAACCAAAATCAATACCAAGAGAAATCTAACATAGCATCACTCCAGTTAACAACCTTTTAGCAGCTGCAAATATTTTGTGAATTACAAGAGGCCCGCTTACCCCTCTCCTGCCTCTCCTGGCTCCCAACAACAAGATACAGCGGTTACCTCGAACTCAGTCGATCTATCCTCGAGATCGCTACCGGCCGCTCTACCGGCCAGCGAGTTTCCCAATTGCAGTCCCAAACCCTATAGGTACCCAACCCACGGGCACTATGCTGCACGCCAGACGTCTCTGCGCGATTTATCAGCAGCCCCGAATGTGCATACGCTTAAGTCCCTTCGTTAAACATACCGTTAAATCCGCAGCTTCAAGAGGCTGTTGTCCACTCCCGCGGTGATCAGCCGGCAGCGGAGACTCCTCCGAGTAAAATGCTCGGGGCGCGCCTAGGAGCGTCCGCTCCGCAGTCGGTCCTGCAGCCGAGTGGAGATCCTCCTGGCTGGCTCGCCAAAACTGACGTGCGGAAAGCAGACTCCACAATCTCCAAGTTTGTGAAGTAGGTATGTTTATTCAGCACTAGGCAGCACGGGGGGGGGGGGGGGGGGGGGGGGGGGGGGGTAGTCCCGCCAAAACCATGTGCGCCTGACATGAAAACTTGCTCTGTTTTTATAAGGCATCTCATTACATATGCATTACCTATCTCCGCTTCATATTAAAATTAGTTCTGCGAGCCATTTCCATATTTTTTTCTCGACTGAGTTTGCACAGTGTCCCCTGGTAGTGGTCGTCAGGGGTCCTGAGGATGAAGGCAGGTGAGTCTTCCTCGTGACCGCTAGTTGCCCCCACATCTGGCGCAGGCTCAGTAACGTCCTAGTTTTTGTCCAAACCGCAGAACCGGCTTTGGCTTGTTCTTGCAAGGTTGTAATTGTTCTTTTGACTTATATGGTCATAAAGCTGGACTTATATGGTCATAAGGCTCTTTACTCCCGTATACCTTATCACAGCACCCAAACAAACCATGTAAGATCTGGCAAACAGCTAAGCAGACTATCATAATCGTTAAACTTTACCCTAAACGGCCAAGCAGACTATCATTACCCTAAACAGCTAAGCAGACTATCGTAATCGTTAAACTTTATCTCTTAACCCCCCTCTCTCTCAGTTCTCCTCAGATAGTGGAACTGGCTGCAGTTGTTCGAGTTTTTTGAAGGTGGTCCACACCGCTTAATCTTGTTACGGATTCAGCTTATGTTGCAGGGATTGTAGAACAAGCTGAAGCATCTGTACTACGTGATGTCTCACATTCTGAACTCTTTGCCTTATCACAAGAGCTTGTCTTTCTCTTAGACTCTCGCCCTCACCCCTATTTTGTTATGCATGTCAGGGCACATACCTCTTTACTTGGCTTTATTGCAGAAGGGAATCGACGAGCTGATATGCTCACTTTACCAGTACGAGTCCTACCAGATCACCTAGCACAGGCTAAACTAAGCCATTCTTTCTTTCACCAGAATGCTGGAGGTCTCAAACGGCAGTTTGGGCTCACCTCCCAACAAGCGTCCAATACCATCACCATCTGTCCTGACTGTCAAAGGCATTCTTTTGGTCCATGGCAGGAGGGGTTAATCCTAGAGGACTACAGAGCTTACAACTATGGCAAAGGGACGTTACACATTATCCAGAGTTTGTAAATTAACTATGCCCATTCCTCTATTGACACCTTTTCAGGTGCTCTCTTTTCTTCTTGTCACACAGGAGAGAAAGCTCGTGATGTCCGCAAGCATTTGATGCATGCTATTGCCACCTTGGGCATACCCTCCCAAATAAAAACGGACAACAGTCCCGCATATATCTCAGCTGCAACAAAGGGCTTTCTTGACTCATGGGGCATATCTCACATTACCAGTACTCCTCATTCCCCTACTGGCCAATCTTTGATTGAACACTCTCATCAGTCTTTGAAACGCTTACTACAACAACAAAAAGGGGGAATGGGGACTGCAACCCCTGAGGAACGACTAAAGAAAGCTCTGTGTGTTTTCAATTTTTTGAATTGTTCTTTAATAGATAATAATCCTCCGATAGTTGGGCATTTTAATGTGAATGCTTCACTTGAGGCATGAATTAAACCTCCGGTGTTGGTCCGTGATCCAGAAACAGGTAAGATTATGGGACCATATCCTCTTGTGACATGGGGAAGAGGTTATGCTTGTGTTTCCACAGAAAAATGCCCCGGGTGGATTCTGGTGAAGAACATACGACCCTTCCATGAATCCCTACCACAATCATCTGGTGAGGACTCCAATCATCCTCCGGATCATCCCCTGCATCATCACCTCGATCGACAAGCTTCTGAACCTTCTGGGATCACAAATAACTGAAGAAGCAGTATAAACTGAACGCTGTGGACTGAAAATAACTAAATGAATCAACGTAGAGAAGTATCAGTCACGGGAATTTCATGTGCTGTATGCGGGCACTGTAAGCCTTGGGTCTTATGTGTGTGCTCTAACTGTAAAAAGGAATGGTGGTGTAGAGTAGTATTAGCCAAACGATGGTGTGAAGGCTGTCTTGTTAATGGAATTAATACTGTTAAAATTCTGCTTACTTCAGGTCACGAGTCAGCAGAAGAACAAAGATATTGGGGATATTCCCGGGACTGGACCCTATCTGTATATAAACAAGCAGAAAGAGTCCTGCTCTGTGGTTTTGAGTGCAGTAAGACTAACCTGGTGCCTGCTGTTTGGACTGTTCTTAAACAAAACTGGGAGTAGACTAAAGAAAAATGTGAAAAACGATTTGCATGGAAGCTAAGGGCAGGCCAGAAACAATTTTTGAAATAGTGCTTATCTTCATGGTGACAGTAGGGATTGTGCAAGGCTACCCATTTCTTCCTGCACTTCCTAAGGTTAATGTATGGGTTACATTGGCAAATGTGACCAGACAAGACACTTGGTGTCTTGCCACTGCTTCACCTAATAACCCCTTTTCCACATGCCTCGTGGGCCTACCGCTAGATGAGTGGCCGGTACCTACAAATTTAAAAGCAATTTTTCCAAATCGGTCACAAAATCTGACAGAGAATTGGGACATATGGGTCCCCTGTCTCCCGCAGGCTACCCTAGAACCACAAGAGATTGAGCTTCTTGGATCAGTGAAAATGGGTATTTGTGTGAAGTTGAACTATACAGGGAAAAATCAGTCCAAAGCATGCGATGTCTCTCCTGCCCATCCCGTTTTTAGGAATGCTAGTGTTTGGTGTAATTACACGGCAACAAACTTGTCCAAGTCTAGCAATGCCCCCTTGTCATTACCATCGGGAGTATTTTTTATTTGTGGGGACAGAGCGTGGCCCATCATCCCTTCTCATAATAGGAGGTCCACGTAGCCTCGGCCGCCTTTCTGTCCTGACTCCTAATACATCTCTGATTTTACAGCACCGTCTCTCTCATAGGGCAAAGTGTAGCATTCATGCATATGCACCCGATTGTGAAGACCACGTGGAGTTTTGGTCTTTTCGTCAACGCTTTGCTGCCTCCCTCTTTATACCTGGAGCGGCCACTGGAAAAGCATTAGCAACTTTAGATAAGCTTGGCTGCTGGCTTGCTCAACAAGGGAATGCTACTAGCAATGTATTGTCTGGTCTTTTATTAGATGTAGACAGGGTTCGCCATGCTTCATTGCAAAATAGGGCCACTATCGATTTTTTGCTTTTAGCGCAAGGACACGGCTGTGAGGATTTTGATGGCATGTGCTGCATGAATCTCTCTGACCACTCGGAACCGGTTCATACCAGCATTTCAACAACTTAAAGCTGGAGTCTTTAAACTTTCACAAGCCAACAGCTGGGATTGGTTGGATAAACTTTTTGGAGGATGGGGACTGTCGGGATGCTTAAGAAGTTTAGTGAAGATGATTGTTTATGCCTTAGCCGTTTGTGTCTTCTTGTTACTCTTTTTACCCTGTTTGTTGCGGTGTCTACAAAAGTGGATAACACAGTCTGTGAAGAAAGATCTTTTTGTGCAACAGGAAGGGGGAGATGTGGGACAGGGCCTGAGAGGCAAGTCTCCAAGTACGGTCCAGCTGATCAGCGGGGATGTGCTGGAGCTTGTGGGCCATCAACCTTGGGAGGACGGCCATAAAACCTTGGCAGGATGGCTACAAACCTCGGGAGGACAAGGCATGTGAATAGGTAACAACTGACAGGAGGAGTCAGGCTGAGTAAAGATAAGGGAATGAGGAACAGATGGCCCAAAAGAGAAGTAACAAGTTTGTGCTGATTGATGACTGTTGAAACTTACTTAAAGCGCTCTTTGTTTGTAGTTAACCGATGAGGGATTGCCTTATGTAATGTGTAGTTTAAAGAACCAATCTGTTTAAAGCGCGCGGCCTCTGATAACGTATATAAACTTGTGATTGTATACAATAAATCGACATTTGCTTGCATCAAGCAGCGTCCCATCTCTCATCGCGGCAGTTGGACCCATGCCCCTGTTTCCCTGCAGGCTGTAGGCACCATCTCGCTGCCCTGCCTTGCTCTCACCCCAACATTGCCATGGGCTGATCCAGGCTCCCTCTGGCTGAGCTCTTGCACCGCAGCAGGACCCCTGGAGTGACAGTTCTTCCTCCCGATAGCCACTCTCCACCATCAGAGCTTGCCTTTGTCACATTTTTTCCTCTCTTGAGATTTTTCCCACTGCCCAGCAAAGCTTTACCATCTCAGAAACTACGCTTCAAGCAGGGAACCCAACCTGTTAGGGTTTTTTTGGTGGTCTTTCCCCTCAAAAAAGTGAAGTCACCTCCACATGGTCTTCCAAACCACATGGCTGCTGCTGGCCTTTCAGCTTTTTCCAGAGACATGACCAAGCCCTGTGCCTGCCGCTGTCCTGTCATGTCCACAGGCAAAATGGACATGACAAGCCCTATCCCAGCCCTTCTCCTGGATGGGGCCTGTGGGGTCCCTTGGCAGAGGGACTGTCCCAGCCACGTTCCTGATGCTGGCCTGTCACCTCCAGAGGCAGAACTGACCTCACAGGCCCCTCACAGTCAGGCACGTCCTCCTGCATGAGGAGTTCCTGAGACCCAGGTGCCCTCCTAATACCAGACCCCTCCATCACCCTCCTTTTGTCCAGGGATGTGACCACCAAAAAACAAGTTTGTTTTTCTCAGATTTATCAAATACCTTTCCCGCAATCCATTTGAGTGGAGAAACATTCTTCAGATGAGCTCCTCTATTTGTGTTGACACATTCTATAGATGCTCTTATATCTCTATGGTTTGCTTTTTGGTTGGACTGACCTTTAACTGAGCAGCTGAGGCAGGGTCAGCTAGAGCAGCCTGCTCAGCAAGTGGTCTAGGTAGGCTTCCAAGACCATAGAAGCACAGAAACAGAATCATTGAGGTTGGAAAGGACCTTAAAGATCATCACGTCCAACCGTAACCTGAGTATCAGTAAGTCATCACTGAACCATGTCCCTAAGCACCGCAACTGTGTATTTCTGAAACACCTCCAGGGCTGGAGATTCCCCCAGCTCCCTGGGCAGCCTGTTCCAATGCTTGACCACCCTTGCAGTGAAGATGTTTTTCCTCACATCCAATCTGAACCTCTCCTGGTGTAACTTGAGGCTGTTGCTTCTTGTCCTGTCACTTGTTATCTGGCAGAAGAGACCTACCCCCACTCATCTACAACCTCCTTTCAGGTACTTCTAGAGAGCATAAAGGTCTCCCTGAAGCCTCGCCTGCTCTAGACTGAACAAGCCAAGTCCTCTCAGACCCTCTTCATCCAAGCAAGGCTCCAGACCCTTCACCAGCCTTGTTGCCCTTCTCTGGATACACTCCAGCACCTCAACGTTTCTCTTGAACTGAATGGCCCAAACCACAAACACTTTGTTTGAGGTGTGGCCTCAGCAGTGCCGAGTACAGGGGGTCCATCACTGCCCTGGTCCTGCTGGCCACGCTCTTTCTGATACCAGATAGGATGCTATTGGCCTTCTTGGTCATCTGCACACAACTGCTGGCTCATGCTCAACCATCTGTCAATCCTCACCCTCAGGGTACTTCCCCACCAGGCAGCCTTCCAGCCACTCTGCCCCAAGCCTGTAGAGTTATGTGGGGGTGTGGTGAGCCATGTGCAGAACTGGCACTTCTCCTGGATGAACTTCATACAACTGGACTCAGCTGAACACTCCAACCTGTGCAGACCCCTCTGCAGAGCCTTCCTGCCCTCAAGGAGATCAGCACTTCCACCCCACTTGATGCTGTATGCAAACTCACTGAGGGTGCACTCAATCCAGACCATTGATAACGTTCTGAAGCAGGACTGGCCTCAACACTGAGCCCATGGATCACCAGTAATTATGGGTCGTCACGTGGGTGTCACTCCATTTACTACCCTTCTTGGAGCTTGGCTGTCCAGCCAGCTTTAACCCAGCGTGGAGAACACCCACCGAAGCCATGAGCAGCCAGGTTCTCCAGGAGAATGCAGTGGGATATGTTGTCCAAGGCTGTTTTAAGGTCCAGGTAGAGAACACCCCCAGGCTTTCCCTCATCCGCTAGGCAGGCCACCTTGTCACAAAATGAGATCAGATTCATCAAGCAGGACCTGCCTTTCATAGATCTGTGCTAGCTCGTCCTGACCTCCTGGTTGTCCTATGCTTGCTGTTGGCTGTTGTTCAGGATGATCAGCTCTACAACCTTCCTGGCACTACGATCAGGTTGACAGTCCTAGGAACCTCTTTTCTACGTTTCTTGTAGGTGGGCACCACTCTGACTAACCCCCAGGCTTCTGGTGCCTCCCCAGTATAGGCGGGAGTCTTGATAGTCACCCCTGGGGTAATGCATTTAGAGAAACAGACCAACGGTTTTCACAGTGTTCCTGGGTCACGGCATGTCCATAGCCAAGGACACTTTCCAAAGCACTTTGTCCTCCCTGGACATGAGGTTCACCTGCACCACATGTCCTCTGGGGCTGCAGAGGCAACACAGACAGACATGTCTGTGCCAGCACTGCACAGTCCAGCCCTTTGTCCCTCTGGTCTTGAGGACAGCTGGGTTTCCTCTCCTTAGGGACATTTCATTTCACCGTTACAGTGCCACCTGCCAACCACCCCAGTATGCTCTGCAGCAAAATTTAGCATGCATTGGACTTTGGGCACTTGGTACCCGCTATTTTTGTTACATGTTTGATCTTGGCCCTGGTGCCACAGCTGAGGTCCAATGCGTCCCTTCTCTGCCATAAAGAACCTAAATCAGGGAGAGCAAGGGGCCAAACTCTTACTTAACCAGCCTGAGGAAGCCTTCGGATCAATGACCTCACATCTTACTGGGGACTTTTCTGACCCCGTGGGTTTACATGGCAAGGGTTTGGGAGCGGTCATGGGGTTTGTAGGGCTGACAAAGGTGAGAAGAGGTCAAGAGTTGGCCCCATGGCCAAGAAAGCCACGTTCAGCTGGCTCTGAAATGGACCTGCTACCTCCCTGAGCTCATAAGTAATTCTAGCTGTGAATTCTCTCTGTGACAAACCAATGCAAGAAAGGACATAAGACAGTGTGCAGCATTTGTAAGAGAAAGGCGTGAGAAACTAGGCACAGGAACAGCCCTACAAATACCAAGTGAGTGAAGAAGGAGGGGGGGCAGTGAGGGAGAGGCTTGCTGGGCTCATGGAAGCCAATGGTCAACCCACTGACCCCGACGTTCACAGGTCAGCACAGTGACAACGTTCCTTTAGGTGTCTGTAGGTTCTTTACATCAGCATTTTAGCATTGCTGCCAGATGGGTCAACAGCTGTGATGCTCAGCTGGATCTGAAACCCTGTGTCACCCCTGTCCACCTTGGCTCCAGCAGCAAAGGAATTATGGAGTCTCATCTCCCAGGGGCAGTGAGGCAGGAGAGCAGCGGAGTGCAGGTGCCGGGCCTCAGCGTGGCAGGCTGTGGCCAGTGCTGGGAACTTTCACTGGGCAGTATCACTCAAGGGAGAAGGATTCAGTGCAAGTGGTCACAAGGAGGCCATGAGGCCCCAGGGCCAGAGGACAACTCGCCTTCTCATAGGCCTTGGTGGCAGAGACAATGGCCATACGCAAGGGGACAACCCTTGGGTTCTCTTGGTGACTTCCAGCCTTGCCCGTGCCCTTTGCCTTCCATCTCACGCTGTCCTACGCTGTCCCACGGCTGCTGCTTTTCCCCGGCAGGCTGCAGGCACCCATCTGGCTTCCCCACATTGCTCTCACCCTGCCCTTGCCACACATGCACTCATGTCTGCCCACCCTCACACGCTGTTCCTGCAAACACACACACATGGACTGATCCCACACTCCTTCTGGACGACGTCTCCCACCACAGCACAAGCCCTTGAGTGACATTTCCTCCTCCTGACCTCCAGTCTCCACTTTCCCAGCTGCACTGGGTGGCAGTGCTTCTCCCTCCTGCTCTTCCCTACCTCCAAGGAAAGCTCCACCACCTGGGAAACCACCCTTCAGGTGGACATCCCGACCCCTCACCCTCCTTGTGGCCTTTCTCCTGACCATGCCACGGCCTCACCGCGCTCTTCCAAGGCTGCGAGCCTTTCAGCTTCTCGCATAGGCACGAGCAAGCGGTGTGCCTGCTGCTGTGCTGCCATGTTCTCAGGCAGCAGCGACGTGACAAGCATTTCCCCAGACACTACGGTGAGGATGACCAGCCTGTATTTCTCCCAATTGTCCTTCTTGCTTTTCCTGAACAAAGGCTGGATGTCTGCCTTTTGCCAGGACCCCAGAACCTCCCTGATTGCTCGGACACATTTGAGGGCACCATCCAGAAAGGGTGTCGTGATCAGACAGAGGCACTTGCAATGAGCCTGCCCAAGGCGGGTGAGATGAATCTCCCTGGGACAGTGGCCTTTGTTCCTGCAGTCACACACAGGAACGGCCGGGCCCTGGGAGGTGTCCCCACCTCAGCTGGCCTCATGCTCTGCTGGCGTGGTTGAACCCCAGCCTCACGCACACAGGGGTGCTCAGAGGCACGAGCCCGTCCCTGGCAAGGCGGAGGCAGAGCACTGCAGCAGGCACAGTGACTGCCTGGCCTCCTGCTGCCCCTGCCAGAGGCTGGCAGCACCTCAGCCCGGGGGTGTCGTGCCCTGCTCGGCACCTCGCGGAGATGGCCCTCGTCATGAGCAATGGGCACGGGGACCTCGGTTCAAGGAAGCACGTTGCAGTGCTGCATTCAGGTGGTCTCCACAAATCCAGAACATTTTATGGAGGCCAGCACCGTCACAGAGTGCCCGTTGCCTGCCCCTGCCTGCGCTCACAGGACTGCCACGCAGCACGGCGGTGACCAAGCTGCCAGAGCACTCAGGCCTTACACCAAGGCAGGGGGTCAGAAGGAGGGTGTGGAAGTGGAAGGAGGACAGCACTGGAGAGCCAAGGGGTGGTGTTCCCTGGCAGTGCTGCCATGCCAGGAACCTTTTCCCCTCCGTCTGTGGATACAGGAACTGTCCCTGCAGCTCCAGAAAGGCCTTGGAAGAAAGAATCCCAGGAAAAACATAGTGGTTTAATGGCCCTTTGGCTTTGTTAGATGAGGAGAGAGCAGGGCACCTTCAGAAAAGAAAATCACAGAAAGAATTAGAATGGGGACGACACCTTTATCAGAAATGAAATACCCTGAGAAACTACAACAAATTCAGAAGACACTCTGGGTCTGTGATAAATTACATTATAAATGTTATTCAAAATATTATTCCTTCAGAAGAAGATACAGTTATCAGTTTGCACATTGCACCCTTGAGCTCCTGGCTCCTCATGCTGTAGATGAGGGGGTTCAGTGCTGGAGGCACCACTGAGTACAGGACTGACACCACCAGGTCCAGCGATGGGGAAGAGATGGAGGGGGGTTTCAGGTAGGCAAACATGGCAGTGCTGAGAAAGAGGGAGACCACGGCCAGGTGAGGGAGGCACGTGGAAAAGGCTTTGTGCCGTCCCTGCTCAGAGGGGATCCTCAGCACAGCCCTGAAGATCTGCACGTAGGACAGCACAATGAAAACAAAACACCCAAAAACTACTAAGACACTAACCACAATTAGCCCCACTTCCCTGAGGTAGGTGTGTGAGCAGGAGAGCTTGAGGATCTGTGGGATTTCACAGAAGACCTGTCCCAGGGCATTGCCTTGGCAGAGCGGCAGTGACAGTGTATTGGCCGTTGCAGCGCAGCACAGAGAAACCCACTGGCCCAGGCAGCTGCTGCCATGTGGACACAAGCTCTGCTGCCCAGCAGGGTCCCGTAGTGCAGGGGCTGGCAGATGGCCACAAAGCGGTCATAGGCCATGACGGTGAGGAGAGAACACTCTGCTGAAAGGAAAAAGACAATCAGGAAGAGCTGTGCTGCACATCCTGAGTAGGAGATGTCCCTGGTGTCCCAGAGGGAGTTGGCCATGGCTTTGGGGACAATAGTGGAGATGAAGCCCAGGTCGAGGAGGGAGAGGTTGAGGAGGAAGAAGTACATGGGGGTGTGCAGGTGGTGGTCGCACACTACGGTGGTGATGATGAGGCTGTTGGCCATGAGGGCAGCCAGGTAGATGCCCAGGGAGAGCCAGAAGTGCAAGAGCTGCAGCTCCCGCGTGTGTGCCAATGCCAGGAGGAGGAACTGGGTGATGGAGCTGCTGTTGGGCATCTGCTGCCTCTGGGCATATGATCCTGTCACAGGAGAAAAAGACAGTGATAATTTAGGGGAGACTTCTGCAAGCAAAATCAAAGCCATTTCCCACAGACCACCCCCCCGTGACACACAGACATCCCTCTCTTTTCTCGGAGACCTTCCTGCAGCTGTGTGGCTGCAGCCCTGCTTGGTGCTGGCCGTGTGGGCGATGAAGAGCAGGGCATCTGCCCACGGGCTCTTGACCAGCCAGCCCCACTCTGCAGCAGTGGGTGGGAGCAGGGACCAGTCCTGGTGTTTAACTTTGTCCTGTGAAACCAGTGCCAATGCAGAAGGGCTGCTCAGCGTCTGCAGCGCCAGTGCTAAGGAACGGGAAGGGTGAAGGCATTTTAAGGGAGTTTTAGTTTATTTCACAGCTCACCCCATCTCTCCTGTTGCGTATTCTTGGATGTCAGAAAAGCAGAGCATTTTTGCTGCCCTCAGGTGGAACAGAGTGAGGTCTGTGAGGCAAGAGGATTGCCTGTGGGTGAGTGCACAGTGAGGGGAGGTGGTCTGTCCATCTGGTTCCCAGTTTCTATGGGCTTGCACCTTCCTGAGATGAATGGTGGCCACACTCCCATGTTACCCTGAAATACCACAAGGCACTGCTGAGAACAGACTGACCCACCACAGACCAGTAAAGGTTGTAGACTTTCATCAGAAGTCAGCATCCCACCCACAGCAAAGGATACACAGCTCATTTCACCCTCCCCAACAGCGTTTTCTCTATCACAGAAACTCTACGCCTCTACGTGGGGCTTTCAGATCACTCATGGGTGCGATGGGACAGGTTTCCATTCTGGAGGGCAACGCACTGCTTGGAAGGGAACTTCAAGGAGGTAGCCAAGTGCCCTAACAAGAGCATCAGGTTCAGGGAGAACCAGCCCATTGCCCAGCCCCACATAGGGCATTGCCCACAGCCCCACAGGTGAGAGGAAAGCTGGGACACCTGTTCCCATGGACACACCTGCAGGAGAGGACCCACAAGGTCAGAGTGTGACTCTGCAGCTGAAACACCCATCCCCAGAGAGCCTGACAGCAAGAGCAAGAGAATAAAACTAACACCAAAAGGCAGAGAAAGAAGTAAAATTGCACTGATGGTCTAGGTATGAGTGTCCAGGGCGAGCGTGCCAGGCACTGAGGGCAGCGCTGCCCTTGCCCAGCTCTGCTCGCCACCTCCCACACACCAACATTGCTGGGCAGCTGCTCTCAGCCCCTGTGCTCTGCAGAGGGACCGGGGCACGTGGCTGCAGAGCTGCACCGCAGCTCTGCTGGAGCTCTGGCTGCAGAGGGGGTGGCTCACACCTCGGGACCCCCAGCCCTGAGGGCAGAGGCTTTGCTGGGGGGAGAGCAGCCAGGGGGATGCCTCAGAGAAAGGGGTCTGCACTGCACATGGTCAGAGAGAGCTTTCTGATTCTCCTTTCAACAACAATTCTGTCTGAAGTTTCCTATCAGTCCTTGCAATATCCTGGATGTCAGGAGATTTTCCTTGTGGGAGGTATCTCCCTGTGCCAGGTCTTTCCCTGTCAGTGCTCACAGATCCCATCTCTGCCTCTGTGCACTGGCCCCGCACAAACGTGCCTCTCTGCAGGGCACTGGCTGGGCGCAGGGTCCTGTCCGCAGGGGGAAAAGGGCAGCTCAGAACGACCCTGATGGCTCCAGCAAAGGTGCTGCTGCTGCTGTTCATAGGTGGAGGAGTGGCTGAGGGCACTTCAGGAGGCTCCTGGCAGACCTCCTCATCACTCAGAGTTACAGCTGGCAGTCTCAGGGACATCTTCAAACTCGAGATCTCCATTAACATTTCTGCCTTCCCTCTCCTGCCCCCAACAACAGAAAGCTGAAAACACAGATTGAGGAGAGCCCTGGATTTATCATAGCAATCCCTGCGCTGACCTTCGATACGAAAAGTCTCATCCAGACATATTCTGAGGGTAACCTATCCTTGTAAGCAGCGCTCAGCCATGCAGCACACTCTCAACAGCAGAGAGATCCGTCCATATCGGGGCTCAGTCCATACTCCCCCAGAGCTGTGGGGAGCCCCCCGGCAGGCTGAGAGCTGCCCCTGGCAGGCGGCAGAGCCCCTGCCCCAGCACAGAGCCCCCGCGGCTGCAGGGACCCTGCTGGCAAGGACAGCCCTGGGCACCCCTGCCTGCACAGCCACCTTCACAGCCCTGCAGCCGGCCCTGGCACAAGGCAGCCCACATGCCCTGGCCCTCCCACGCTGCAGCAGGGAAGCCCTGCTCTGCAGCACACTGGCCTCCTCCACAGCAAAAGGCTCCCACACGGTCCCACAGGCTGGGGGGGGCCCAGCTGCTGCAGACCCGGCTAGCAACTGCAGAGGCATTGCCCTGCAGCCACACACTTACCGGCTCAAGGGCTCTGCAGATTTCTCCAGCAGGGAGCTCTCAGCAGCCTCCCACCAAGGTCTGCTTTTGAGCTCTCCCTGCCTCCCTCCTCTGCCCCTCTGGGCTCCCTCCAGCTGTCCCTGGGGCTGCAGGGGAACCTGCTGGGCAGCAGGATGAGGCAATCCCTCATGGGCCTTGCCTCACCTGGGGGGACACACTTATTTCCAGCACTGGCAATTCCCTTACTAGAAAAAGTTTTCTGCATGAGCATCAACTTTTGTTAACTCATTCCTAGACAGGACACCAGTAAGACTGCAGCAAAGGATCCAAGTACTCCTAACGGAGCGTGTGTGTACGTGTGTGTCTGGTGGTTCTGCAGGCAGGGCAGGGAGGATGTCCTCAGTGCTTCAGTAAGCCCTGCAGAGCCCATTTCAGCACTTCATTGCACAGTCCGAGGGCTCAAGACTCAGCTCTCCTTTGCCCAGGCCACGTCTCTGCTCTGAAGCAAAGCCTTTGCACCCACGGGCTCGGGGACACTTGGTACCAGTTGCCTTATGGCCAGGCAGAGCTGGGCTGGTGCCACAGCTGGGGGGCTTCAGCCCAGATGTGCAGCAGTGCTTTCACACTAAGACGAGGGGTTTCCTCAGACTCTTGGTTTTTAATGAGCCTGGCAGTTTCCGAAGACAGACGAGACCCTTGTGTCTGACCAACCTGCCCACGACCTGCGCTTTGACAGCCCACTGTATCCGAGGGTGACTCTACCAACCTATCCAGGAACCCCGCTGACAGCATCATTGAGTCAGAGCCCTTAAAACCCCTACTCACATCTCCAGAGACTTATAGAAAATGAACTTCAGCTGAAGATTTTTATTATGCAAGTTTGTGACAGAGTAAGGTTCAAAGAATGCAAGTAATGGTAGACTGACTGCAAAACACGCTTAAAGCAACACCCTGAGCAACAGCTACCGTGAGTTAGTGCTAGCATAAAGTTCTTACCCTATAGGCGTCCCTAGGGGGAATGACAGGTTCAGCCCATCCACTGATCCCAGAAGTTCCCATGGAGTCTCCACTCACTTATCCCCTCATTGTCCACTTTGACACTTCATAGCACCTTGCTTATTAATTAACCTACACGGGATATGTTACAAGTTTCTCACTCGTGATGTACATTAGTGCTCACCCTCAGGCAGCACCACGGAAGGCTTTCACTGACTGCACATGCTCCCCAAGCGGGGTTTTGCCCTTGTTTGAGGGCTGTTTGACTTGGAGGTTGCAAACTGTCACTATCACAGTTACCTTTGTCTTACTATTGACTGGGGTGGGTTTGGTTTGTGTTTTTGGTTTTTAGGTGTGTTAGGTGGTTTTACAGGCAGGGGCGGGGAGGATGTCCTCAGTGCTTCAGTAAGCCCTGCAGAGCCCATTGCAGCACTTCATTGCACAGTCCGAGGGCTCAAGACTCAGCTCTCCTTTGCCCAGGCCATGTCTCTGCTCTGAAGCAAAGTCTTTGCACCCACGGGCTCGGGGACACTTGGTACCAGGTTGCCTTATGGCCAGGCAGAGCTGGGCTGGTGCCACAGCTGGGGGGCTTCAGCCCAGATGTGCAGCAGTGCCCTCAGCCAGGGGCCCACGCAGAGGCAGCTGGAGCCCGTCCTGTTGCAGACAGAGCTGTGACACTGAGGGAACCAAGTGCAAAGGCAGGTGGCAGAGCTCAGCACAGCTGCTCGGCAAGGACAGCAGCCTCCAACAGGTCCAACATTGAAAATGGAGTTTATGCTTGTGGGGCAATTCCAGGGCACCCGAAGGAGCGTTCCCTCCTTCTGCACAGGCCACAGCCTGCCAGTGTGTGACCTGGGGCCTGCACTCTGCTGCTCTCCTGCCTCACTCCCCCTGGGAGATGAGACTCCACCATTTCTTTGCTCCTAGAACCAAGGTGGACACGAATGATGCAGGGTTTCAGATCCAGGGGAGCATCACAGCTGTTGGCCCATCTGGCAGCTGTGCTAGAATGCCGATGCAAAGAACCTGCAGACACCTAAAGGAGCATTGTCACTGTGCTGCCCTGTGACTGTCGGCAGGTGGTTACTTGACCACTGGCTTGCAGGATCCCACCAAGCCTCTGTCTCGCTGCTCCCCTCCTTCTTCACTCACCTTGATGTCTATAGGGTTGTTCTCTCACATAATTCTCATTCCTCTCCCGTTGTGTTTTGTCCTTTCTGCCATAGGGGATCACAGAGGTGCCACTAGAATTGCTTCTTGGCTCAGGTTTGGGCAGGGGCTGGTCCATTTTGGAGTCAAATGAAAGTGGCTGTTATGGCCATGGAGTCAGCTCTTGGTCTCTTCTCACCTCTGCCAGCCCTACAAACACCTCCAAACCACTCCCAAACCCCTGCCGTGTAAACACACAGGATCAATAAATTCCCCAAGAAGATGTCAGGTTATTGATCCTAAGGCTTCCTCAACACTGCTTAAATAAGACTTTTCCCCTTCCTCTCCCTGATTTAGGTTATTTCAGAGCAGAGTTACCCTGAACCACACCTGTGTCACCTGGGCCAAGCTCAGACATGTAACAACAAAAATAATAATGGGTACCAAGTGTCCAAGGTCACACGCCAGCAAAATGTTTTGCTGCAGTGCATGCTGGGGTGGTGGGCAGAGGTCACTGTGATGGTGAAATGAGATGTCCCTAAGGAGAGCAATCCATGCTGTCCCTGGGACCACAGACATGCAGGGCTGGACTGTGCAGTGATGCAGGAGAAGGCATTGCTGCCAGTGATGCCTCTGCAGCCCCAGAGGACATGTGGTTCCAGTGAACCTTATATCCAGAAAGGACAAGGTGCTTTTGATTGTGTCCTTGACCATGGACATCTCGTGATGTAGGGACACTTTTAAAATCATTGGTCTGTTTCTCTATTGCCTCAGCACAGCGATGACTTTCAACAGTGCTGGCTAACTGGGGAGGCCCAAGAAGGCTGAATGTTAGTCAAGTGGTGCCCACCTACAAGAAGGGTAGGAGGGAGAATCGGGATAACTACAGGCCTGTCAACGTGATCTTAGTGCCAGGGAAGGTTGTGGAGCTGATCATCCTGAGCGCCATCGCACAGGAGCCGCAGGAAAACCAGGAGGTCAGGACCAGCCTGTTGCAGAATGGATGAAAGAGAACGGCCACGGTACTATGGAAGGACTGTGTGATACGACTTTTTGACATAAGTCTGGCTTAGGTCTGAGTGAACCAAACTAGGCCGCAGAGAGAAAAAAAACACTAAGAAGCTCAGCTGCAGTGGAAAGTTACCAGGATTACGAAAGAGAGAAGAGAGATAAGGTTGTGCTGACCTTGTACAAAAACAGAAAAACAACTTTAAGGGAGTAAGCATGAAGAACAAGGTGTAACCCGAACCCGCTGTAGCTATCCGCTGTAACCGCAAATAGGAGGATGTATAAAAATGTAATCCTTTAGAGCTTAGCCAATTAGCAGATGATTTGTAGGCATAAAATTAACTGGAACTGTATATAAGACATAATCGCGCCGTAATAAATTGAAGCTTGCTTTATCACTCACACTGAGTCGGCCGCTTGCTTCCCCTCGCTCGTCGCAAGTGGCGCCCGAACAAAGGACACCCAATCCTTGTTCTTCACCGGACAGCGAGGACGGAGAAGCACTGGTAGCAGCGACCAGGGAGCGAAGATCGACTGATGCAGGCATCGTAACTCGATCCGTGCTTGAACCGACGTTAATCAAGGAAAGGTTCGCCGTCCGTGAGTGTCTACCCAGAGAAAAGGCTGCATCTTAATCAAGGAAAAGGACTATTTTAAGCGCGCTATGGAAAAAGAGGTAGCACTTTTATGATGCTTTTTAGAAAAGCGGGGAGTAGGCCCTTTAAAAGATCTGGCCAGGTTAATTACTATGGGTAAAGCGAAAGGATATTTTACAGATCCTGAGCATATGTTTGAAGTAGATGAATGGCGTAATTATGGAGATTGTTTATGGGATTTAGTAATTGATGATGATAAAGTTGCTAAGAATTGATGAAATCATGGCATGAAGTAACTAATTGTGTAAAAAGATATCAAGCAGAGCGCCTTGCTGCGGCAGTAACAAGCCGACTTGCAAGCGCAGATCCTAATGCAGGAAAAATTATGCTATGTGAAAATCACATTCCAATACCCTCTTTATCACAAACAGTGCTCTCTGTACCACCTATAGACCCTTCGTGTCCGTCGTCGTCCGTCCCCCCCCCCCCCCCCCGCCCCCCTCCGGCACAGTAGCCTCGGGGGGGCCAGAGGGCGGGGACACATTTGACGAAAGTGCTGCTGAGGAAGAAAATAGCAGTGAGCAGTCATTACAAAATTCTAAAAAAAAAAAAAAAAAAAATACAGTAAAGAAACTGGTGCGTTCTACGCACATTAATTGGCAAAAAATAGCATAAAAGTGGTTCTACCTGCTTTGTGGGCTGAGATGGGGAATCGCTGACTTTTGGAGTCGGCTGGTGACAAAATGTTGCAAACACACCCCATGCACAACTCCACCGGGGAAGGTGCCAGAAAGGAGTTCTCTGGTAGTTTTTACATTGCTCCGCTAGGCAGCTGAAAGACACCACAAAAGTTGTTCTACCTGCTTTCTGGGCTGAGATGGGGAATCGCTGACTTTTGGAGTCGGCCGGTGACAAAACGTTCCAAACACACCCCATGCACATCTCCACCGGGGAAGGTGCCAGCAAGGAGTTCTCTGGTAATTTTACATTGCTCCGCTAGGCAGCTGAAAGACACCACAAAAGTTGTTCTACCCGCTTTCTGGGCTGAGATGGGGAACCGCTGACTTTTGGAGTCGGCCGGAGACAAAACGTTCCAAACACACCCCATGCACAACTCCACCGGGGAAGGTGCCAGCAAGGAGTTCTCTGGTAGTTTTTACATTGCTCCGCTAGGCAGCTGAAAGACACCACGAGTGTGAGTGTTAGTGTGAGTGTGAGGGTGAATGTGAGGGTGAGGGTTAGGATTAGGGTTAGGGTGAGTGTGACTGTGAGGGTGAGAGTGAGTGTGAGGGTGAGTGTGAGTGTGAGGGTGAGGGTGAGGGTGAGTGTGAGGGTGAGGGTTAGGGTGAGTGTGAGGGTGAGTGTGAGGGTGAGTGTGAGGGTGAGTGTGAGTGTGAGGGTTAGGGTTAGGGTTAGGGTTAGGGTTAGGGTGAGTGTGAGGGTGAGTGTGAGGCTGAGTGTGAGTGTGAGCGTGAGTGTGAGGGTGAGTGTGAGTTTGAGTGTGAGGGTGAGTGTGAGTGTGAGGGAGAGGGTGATGGTGAGGGTTAGGGTTAAGGTTAGGGTGAATGTGAGGGTGAGTGTGAGTTTGAGTGTAAGGGTGAGTGTGAGGGTGAGTGTGAGTGTGAGTGTGAGGGTGAGTGTGAGGGTTAGGGTTAAGATTAGTTTGAGTGTGAGGGTGAGTGTGAGGGTGAGGGTGAGTGTGAGTGTGAGTGCGAGGGTGAGTGTGAGGGTGAGTTTGAGGGTTAGGGTTAGGGTTAGGGTGAGTGTGAGGGTGAGGGTGAGTGTGAGGGTGAGTGTGAGGGAGAGGGTGAGGGTGAGTGTGAGTGTGAGTGTGAGGCGGAGGGTGAGTGTGAGGGTGAGTGTGAGTGTGAGTTTGAGTGTGAGTGTGAGGGTGAGTGTGAGGGTGACGGTAAGTGTGAGTGTGAGGGTTAGGGTTAGGGTTAGGGTGAGGGTGAGTGTGATTCTGAGTGTGAGGGTTAGGGTGAGGGTGAGTGTGAGTGTGAGGGTGAGGGTGAGGGTGAGTGTGAGGGTGAGGGTGAGGGTGAGTGTGAGGGTGAGTGTGAGTGTGAGTGTGAGTGTGAGGGTGAGTGTGAGTGTGAGGGTGAGGGTTAGGGTGAGTGTGAGGGTGAGTGTGAGTGTGAGTGTGAGGGTGAGTGTGAGTGTGAGGGTTAGGGTTAGGGTTAGGGTTAGGGTGAGTGTGAGGGTGAGTGTGAGGCTGAGTGTGAGTGTGAGCGTGAGTGTGAGGGTGAGTGTGAGTTTGAGTGTGAGGGTGAGTGTGAGTGTGAGGGAGAGGGTGAGGGTGAGGGTTAGGGTTAAGGTTAGGGTGAATGTGAGGGTGAGTGTGAGTTTGAGTGTAAGGGTGAGTGTGAGGGTGAGTGTGAGTGTGAGTGTGAGTGTGAGTTTGAGTGTGAGGGTGAGTGTGAGGGTTAGGGTTAAGATTAGTTTGAGTGTGAGGGTGAGTGTGAGGGTGAGGGTGAGTGTGAGTGTGAGTGCGAGGGTGAGTGTGAGGGTGAGTTTGAGGGTTAGGGTTAGGGTTAGGGTGAGTGTGAGGGTGAGGGTGAGTGTGAGGGTGAGTGTGAGGGAGAGGGTGAGGGTGAGTGTGAGTGTGAGTGTGAGTGTGAGGCGGAGGGTGAGTGTGAGTTTGAGTGTGAGTGTGAGGGTGAGTGTGAGGGTGACGGTAAGTGTGAGTGTGAGGGTTAGGGTTAGGGTTAGGGTGAGGGTGAGTGTGATTCTGAGTGTGAGGGTTAGGGTGAGGGTGAGTGTGAGGGTGAGTGTGAGTGTGAGGGTGAGTGTGAGGGTGAGGGTGAGGGTTAGGGTTAGGGTGAGTGTGAGTGTGAGTGTGAGTGTTAGTGTGAGTGTGAGTGTGAGTTTGAGTGTGAGGATTAGGTTTAGGGTTAGCGTGAGTGTGAGTGTGAGTGTGAAGATGAGTGTGAGTATGAGTGTGAGGGTGAGTGTGAGGATAAGTGTGAGTGTGAAGGTGAAAGTGAGTGTGAGTGTGAGGGTGATTGTGAGTGTAAGTGTGAGTATGAGTGTGAGTGTGAGGGTGAGTGTGAGTGTGACTGTGAATTTGAGTGTGAGGGTTAGGTTTAGGGTTAGCGTGAGTGTGAGGGTGAGTGTGAGTATGAGTGTGAGTGTGAGTGTGAGGGTGAGGGTGAGTGTGAGGGTTAGGTTTAGGGTTAGGGTGAGTGTGAGCGTGAGTGTGAGGGGGAGGGTGAGTGTGAGGGTGAGTGTGAGTGTGAGTTTGAGTGTGAGTGTGAGGGTGAGTGTGAGGGTGACGGTAAGTGTGAGTGTGAGGGTTAGTGTTAGGGTTAGGGTGAGGGTGAGTGTGATTGTGAGTGTGAGGGTTAGGGTGAGGGTGAGTGTGAGGGTGAGTGTGAACGTTTGTGTGAGTGTGAGGGTGAGGCTGAGGGTTAAGGTTAGGGTGAGTGTGAGGGTTAGGGTGAGTGTGAGGGTGAGTGTGAGGGTGAGTGTGAGGGAGAGGGTGAGTGTGAGTGTGAGGATTAGGGTTAGGGTTAGGGTTAGGGTGAGTGTGAGGGTGAGGGTGAGGCTGAGTGTGAGTGTGAGTGTGAGTGTGAGGGTGAGTATGAGGGTGAGTGTGAGGGTGAGTGTGAGTGTGAGGGAGAGGGTGAGGGTGAGGGTTAGGGTTAAGGTTAGGGTGAATGTGAGGGTGAGCGTGAGTTTGAGTGTAAGGGTGAGTGTGAGGGTGAGTGTGAGTGTGAGTGTGAGTGTGAGTTTGAGTGTGAGGGTGAGTGTGAGGGTTAGGGTTAACATTGGTTTGAGTGTGAGGGTGAGTGTGAGTGTGAGTGTGAGTGTGATGGTGAGTGTGAGTGCGAGGGTGAGTGTGAGGGTGAGTTTGAGGGTTAGGGTTAGGGTTAGGGTGAGTGTGAGGGTGAGGGTGAGTGTGAGGGTGAGTGTGAGAATGAGTGTGAGGGAGAGGGTGAGGGTGAGTGTGAGTGTGAGTGTGAGGCGGAGGGTGAGTGTGAGGGTGAGTGTGAGTGTGAGTGTGAGTGTGAGGGTGAGTGTGAGTGTGAGTGTGAGTGTGAGGGTGACGCAAGTGTGAGTGTGAGTGTTAGGGTTAGGGTTAGGGTGAGCGTGAGTGTGATTGTGAGTGTGAGTGTGAGGGTTAGGGTGAGGGTGAGTGTGAGGGTGAATGTGAGTGTGTGTGTGAGTGTGAGGGTGAGGGTGAGGGTTAGGGTTAGTGTGAGGGTGAGTGTGAGGCTGAGTGTGAGTGTGAGGGTGAGTGTGAGTGTGAGGGTTAGGGTTAGGGTTAGGGTTAGGGTGAGTGTGAGGGTGAGTGTGAGGCTGAGTGTGAGTGTGAGTGTGAGTGTGAGTGTGAGTGTGAGGGTGAGTGTGAGTGTGAGGGAGAGGGTTAGGTTTAAGGTTAGGGTGAATGTGAGGGTGAGTGTGAGTTTGAGTGTAAGGGTGAGTGTGAGGGTGAGTGTGAGTGTGAATGTGAGTGTGAGTTTGACTGTGAGGGTGAGTGTGAGGGTTAGGGTTAAGTTTAGTTTGAGTGTGAGGGTGAGTGTGAGTATGATGGTGAGTGTGAGTGCGAGGGTGAGTGTGAGGGTGAGTTTGAGGGTTAGGGTTAGGGTGAGTGTGAGGGTGAGGGTGAGTGTGAGGGTGAGTGTGAGTGTGAGGGTGAGTGTGAGGGTGAGGGTGAGGGTTAGGGTTAGGGTGAGTGTGAGTGTGAGTGTGAGTGTTAGTGTGAGTGTGAGTGTGAGTTTGAGTGTGAGGATTAGGTTTAGGGTTAGCGTGAGTGTGAGTGTGAGTGTGAAGATGAGTGTGAGTATGAGTGTGAGGGTGAGTGTGAGGATAAGTGTGAGTGTGAAGGTGAAAGTGAGTGTGAGTGTGAGGGTGATTGTGAGTGTAAGTGTGAGTATGAGTGTGAGTGTGAGGGTGAGTGTGAGTGTGACTGTGAATTTGAGTGTGAGGGTTAGGTTTAGGGTTAGCGTGAGTGTGAGGGTGAGTGTGAGTATGAGTGTGAGTGTGAGTGTGAGGGTGAGGGTGAGTGTGAGGGTTAGGTTTAGGGTTAGGGTGAGTGTGAGCGTGAGTGTGAGGGGGAGGGTGAGTGTGAGGGTGAGTGTGAGTGTGAGTTTGAGTGTGAGTGTGAGGGTGAGTGTGAGGGTGACGGTAAGTGTGAGTGTGAGGGTTAGTGTTAGGGTTAGGGTGAGGGTGAGTGTGATTGTGAGTGTGAGGGTTAGGGTGAGGGTGAGTGTGAGGGTGAGTGTGAACGTTTGTGTGAGTGTGAGGGTGAGGCTGAGGGTTAAGGTTAGGGTGAGTGTGAGGGTTAGGGTGAGTGTGAGGGTGAGTGTGAGGGTGAGTGTGAGGGAGAGGGTGAGTGTGAGTGTGAGGATTAGGGTTAGGGTTAGGGTTAGGGTGAGTGTGAGGGTGAGGGTGAGGCTGAGTGTGAGTGTGAGTGTGAGTGTGAGGGTGAGTATGAGGGTGAGTGTGAGGGTGAGTGTGAGTGTGAGGGAGAGGGTGAGGGTGAGGGTTAGGGTTAAGGTTAGGGTGAATGTGAGGGTGAGCGTGAGTTTGAGTGTAAGGGTGAGTGTGAGGGTGAGTGTGAGTGTGAGTGTGAGTGTGAGTTTGAGTGTGAGGGTGAGTGTGAGGGTTAGGGTTAACATTGGTTTGAGTGTGAGGGTGAGTGTGAGTGTGAGTGTGAGTGTGATGGTGAGTGTGAGTGCGAGGGTGAGTGTGAGGGTGAGTTTGAGGGTTAGGGTTAGGGTTAGGGTGAGTGTGAGGGTGAGGGTGAGTGTGAGGGTGAGTGTGAGAATGAGTGTGAGGGAGAGGGTGAGGGTGAGTGTGAGTGTGAGTGTGAGGCGGAGGGTGAGTGTGAGGGTGAGTGTGAGTGTGAGTGTGAGTGTGAGGGTGAGTGTGAGTGTGAGTGTGAGTGTGAGGGTGACGCAAGTGTGAGTGTGAGTGTTAGGGTTAGGGTTAGGGTGAGCGTGAGTGTGATTGTGAGTGTGAGTGTGAGGGTTAGGGTGAGGGTGAGTGTGAGGGTGAATGTGAGTGTGTGTGTGAGTGTGAGGGTGAGGGTGAGGGTTAGGGTTAGTGTGAGGGTGAGTGTGAGGCTGAGTGTGAGTGTGAGGGTGAGTGTGAGTGTGAGTGTGAGTGTGAGGGTGAGTGTGAGTGTGAGTGTGAGTGTGAGGGTGACGCAAGTGTGAGTGTGAGTGTTAGGGTTAGGGTTAGGGTGAGCGTGAGTGTGATTGTGAGTGTGAGTGTGAGGGTTAGGGTGAGGGTGAGTGTGAGGGTGAATGTGAGTGTGTGTGTGAGTGTGAGGGTGAGGGTGAGGGTTAGGGTTAGTGTGAGGGTGAGTGTGAGGCTGAGTGTGAGTGTGAGGGTGAGTGTGAGTGTGAGGGTTAGGGTTAGGGTTAGGGTTAGGGTGAGTGTGAGGGTGAGTGTGAGGCTGAGTGTGAGTGTGAGTGTGAGTGTGAGTGTGAGTGTGAGGGTGAGTGTGAGTGTGAGGGAGAGGGTTAGGTTTAAGGTTAGGGTGAATGTGAGGGTGAGTGTGAGTTTGAGTGTAAGGGTGAGTGTGAGGGTGAGTGTGAGTGTGAATGTGAGTGTGAGTTTGACTGTGAGGGTGAGTGTGAGGGTTAGGGTTAAGTTTAGTTTGAGTGTGAGGGTGAGTGTGAGTATGATGGTGAGTGTGAGTGCGAGGGTGAGTGTGAGGGTGAGTTTGAGGGTTAGGGTTAGGGTGAGTGTGAGGGTGAGGGTGAGTGTGAGGGTGAGTGTGAGTGTGAGGGTGAGTGTGAGGGTGAGGGTGAGGGTTAGGGTTAGGGTGAGTGTGAGTGTGAGTGTGAGTGTTAGTGTGAGTGTGAGTGTGAGTTTGAGTGTGAGGATTAGGTTTAGGGTTAGCGTGAGTGTGAGTGTGAGTGTGAAGATGAGTGTGAGTATGAGTGTGAGGGTGAGTGTGAGGATAAGTGTGAGTGTGAAGGTGAAAGTGAGTGTGAGTGTGAGGGTGATTGTGAGTGTAAGTGTGAGTATGAGTGTGAGTGTGAGGGTGAGTGTGAGTGTGACTGTGAATTTGAGTGTGAGGGTTAGGTTTAGGGTTAGCGTGAGTGTGAGGGTGAGTGTGAGTATGAGTGTGAGTGTGAGTGTGAGGGTGAGGGTGAGTGTGAGGGTTAGGTTTAGGGTTAGGGTGAGTGTGAGCGTGAGTGTGAGGGGGAGGGTGAGTGTGAGGGTGAGTGTGAGTGTGAGTTTGAGTGTGAGTGTGAGGGTGAGTGTGAGGGTGACGGTAAGTGTGAGTGTGAGGGTTAGTGTTAGGGTTAGGGTGAGGGTGAGTGTGATTGTGAGTGTGAGGGTTAGGGTGAGGGTGAGTGTGAGGGTGAGTGTGAACGTTTGTGTGAGTGTGAGGGTGAGGCTGAGGGTTAAGGTTAGGGTGAGTGTGAGGGTTAGGGTGAGTGTGAGGGTGAGTGTGAGGGTGAGTGTGAGGGAGAGGGTGAGTGTGAGTGTGAGGATTAGGGTTAGGGTTAGGGTTAGGGTGAGTGTGAGGGTGAGGGTGAGGCTGAGTGTGAGTGTGAGTGTGAGTGTGAGGGTGAGTATGAGGGTGAGTGTGAGGGTGAGTGTGAGTGTGAGGGAGAGGGTGAGGGTGAGGGTTAGGGTTAAGGTTAGGGTGAATGTGAGGGTGAGCGTGAGTTTGAGTGTAAGGGTGAGTGTGAGGGTGAGTGTGAGTGTGAGTGTGAGTGTGAGTTTGAGTGTGAGGGTGAGTGTGAGGGTTAGGGTTAACATTGGTTTGAGTGTGAGGGTGAGTGTGAGTGTGAGTGTGAGTGTGATGGTGAGTGTGAGTGCGAGGGTGAGTGTGAGGGTGAGTTTGAGGGTTAGGGTTAGGGTTAGGGTGAGTGTGAGGGTGAGGGTGAGTGTGAGGGTGAGTGTGAGAATGAGTGTGAGGGAGAGGGTGAGGGTGAGTGTGAGTGTGAGTGTGAGGCGGAGGGTGAGTGTGAGGGTGAGTGTGAGTGTGAGTGTGAGTGTGAGGGTGAGTGTGAGTGTGAGTGTGAGTGTGAGGGTGACGCAAGTGTGAGTGTGAGTGTTAGGGTTAGGGTTAGGGTGAGCGTGAGTGTGATTGTGAGTGTGAGTGTGAGGGTTAGGGTGAGGGTGAGTGTGAGGGTGAATGTGAGTGTGTGTGTGAGTGTGAGGGTGAGGGTGAGGGTTAGGGTTAGTGTGAGGGTGAGTGTGAGGCTGAGTGTGAGTGTGAGGGTGAGTGTGAGTGTGAGGGTTAGGGTTAGGGTTAGGGTTAGGGTGAGTGTGAGGGTGAGTGTGAGGCTGAGTGTGAGTGTGAGTGTGAGTGTGAGTGTGAGTGTGAGGGTGAGTGTGAGTGTGAGGGAGAGGGTTAGGTTTAAGGTTAGGGTGAATGTGAGGGTGAGTGTGAGTTTGAGTGTAAGGGTGAGTGTGAGGGTGAGTGTGAGTGTGAATGTGAGTGTGAGTTTGACTGTGAGGGTGAGTGTGAGGGTTAGGGTTAAGTTTAGTTTGAGTGTGAGGGTGAGTGTGAGTATGATGGTGAGTGTGAGTGCGAGGGTGAGTGTGAGGGTGAGTTTGAGGGTTAGGGTTAGGGTGAGTGTGAGGGTGAGGGTGAGTGTGAGGGTGAGTGTGAGGGTGAGTGTGAGGGAGAGGGTGAGTGTGAGGGTGAGTTTGAGGGTTAGGGTTAGGGTTAGGGTGAGTGTGAGGGTGAGGGTGAGTGTGAGGGTGAGTGTGAGGGTGAGTATGAGGGAGAGGGTGAGGGTGAGTGTGAGTGTGAGTGTGAGTGTGAGGCGGAGGGTGAGTGTGAGGGTGAGTGTGAGTGTGAGTTTGAGTGTGAGTGTGAGTGTGAGTGTGAGGGAGACGGTAAGTGTGAGTGTGAGGGTTAGGGTTAGGGTTAGGGTGAGCGTGAGTGTGAGTGTGAGTGTGAGTGTGAGGGTTAGGGTGAGGGTGAGTGTGAGTGTGTGTGTGAGTGTGAGGGTGAGGGTGAGGGTTAGGGTTAGGGTAAGTGTGAGGGTTAGGGTGAGTGTGAGGGTTAGGGTGAGTGTGAATGTGACTGTTAGTGTGAGTATGAGTGTGAGTTTGAGTGTGAGGGTTAGCGTGAGTGTGAGGGTGAGTGTGAGTATGAGTGTTAGTGTGAGTGTGAGTGTGAGGATGAGTGTGAGTGTGAGTGTGAGGGTGAGTGTGAGGATAAGTGTGAGTATGAAGGTGAAAGTTCTGTTGGTAGTTCTGACACTGCCCCGGTAGCCAGATGAAAGACACCACAAAAGTGGTTCTACCTGCTTTCTGGGCTGAGATGGGGAACCGCTGACTTTTGGAGTCGGCCTGTGACAAAATGTTACAAACACACCCCATGCACAACTCCACCGGGGAAGGTGCCAGCAAGGAGTTCTCTGGTAGTTTTTACATTGCTCCGCTAGGCATCTGAAAGACACCACAAAAGTGGTTCTACCTGCTTTCTGGGCTGAGATGGGGAATCGCTGACTTTTGGAGTCGGCCGGTGACAAAACGTTCCAAACACACCCCATGCACATCTCCACCGGGGAAGGTGCCAGCAAGGAGTTCTCTGGTAGTTTTTACATTGCTCCGCTAGGCAGCTGAAAGACACCACAAAAGTTGTTCTACCCGCTTTCTGGGCTGAGATGGGGAACCGCTGACTTTTGGAGTCGGCCGGAGACAAAACGTTCCAAACACACCCCATGCACAACTCCACCGGGGAAGGTGCCAGCAAGGAGTTCTCTGGTAGTTTTTACATTGCTCCGCTAGGGAGCAGAAAGACATAACAAAAGTTGTTCTACCTGCTTTCTGGGCTGAGATGGGAAATCGCTGACTTATGAAGTCGGCTGGTGACAAAACGTTCCAAACACACCCCATGCACAACTCCACCGGGGAAGGAGCCAGAAAGGAGTTCTGTTGGTTGCTCTTACACTGCCCCGGTAGCCAGATGAAAGACACCACAAAAGTGGTTCTACCGGCTTTCTGGGCTGAGATGGGGAATCGCTGACTTTTGGAGTCGGCTGGTGACAAAATGTTCCAAACACACCCCATGCACAAGTCCCCCGGGGAAGGTGCCAGCAAGGAGTTCTCTGGTAGTTTTTACATTGCTCCGCTAGGTAGCTGAAAGACACCACAAAAGTTGTTCTACCTGCTTGCTGGGTTGAGATGGGCAATCGCTGACTTTTGGAGTCGGCTGGTGACAAAACGTTCCAAACACACCCCATGCACAACTCCACCGGGGAAGGTGCAAGAAAGGAGTTCTGTTGATAGTTCTTACACTGCCCCGGTAGCCAGATGAAAGACACCACAAAAGTAGTTCTACCTGCTTTCTGGGCTGAGATGGAGAATTGCTGACTTTTGTAGTCGGCCGGAGACAAAACGTTCCAAACACACCCCATGCACAACTCCCCCGGGAAAGGTGCCAAAAAGGGGTTCTGTTGGTGGTTCTTACACTGCTCCGGTAGCCAGATGAAAGACACCACAAAAGTTGTTCTACTGCTTTCTGGGCTGAGATGGGGAACCGCTGACTTTTGTAGTCGGCCGGAGACAAAACGTTCCAAACACACCCCATGCACAACTCCACCGGGGAAGGTGCCAGCAAGGAGTTCTCTGGTAGTTTTTACATTGCTCCGCTAGGGAGCAGAAAGACATAACAAAAGTTGTTCTACCTGCTTTCTGGGCTGAGATGGGAAATCGCTGACTTATGGAGTCGGCTGGTGACAAAACGTTCCAAACACACCCCATGCACAACTCCACCGGGGAAGGAGCCAGAAAGGAGTTCTGTTGGTTGCTCTTACACTGCCCCGGTAGCCAGATGAAAGACACCACAAAAGTGGTTCTACCGGCTTTCTGGGCTGAGATGGGGAATCGCTGACTTTTGGAGTCGGCTGGTGACAAAATGTTCCAAACACACCCCATGCACAAGTCCCCCGGGGAAGGTGCCAGCAAGGAGTTCTCTGGTAGTTTTTACATTGCTCCGCTAGGTAGCTGAAAGACACCACAAAAGTTGTTCTACCTGCTTGCTGGGTTGAGATGGGCAATCGCTGACTTTTGGAGTCGGCTGGTGACAAAACGTTCCAAACACACCCCATGCACAACTCCACCGGGGAAGGTGCCAGCAAGGAGTTCTCTGGTAGTTTTTACATTGCTCCGCTAGGCAGCTGAAAGACACCACGAGTGTGAGTGTTAGTGTGAGTGTGAGGGTCAGTGTGAGCGTGAGGGTTAGGATTAGGGTTAGGGTGAGTGTGAGTGTGAGGGTGAGAGTGAGTGTGAGTGTGAGTGTGAGTGTGAGGGTGAGGGTGAGTGTGAGGGTGAGTGTGAGGGTGAGGGTGAGGGTGAGTGTGAGGGTGAGGGTGAGTGTGAGTGTAGAGGGTGAGAGTGAGTGTGAGGGTGAGTGTGAGTGTGAGGGTTAGGGTTAGGGTTAGGTTTAGGGTGAGTGTGAGGGTGAGTGTGAGGCTGAGTGTGAGTGTGAGTGTGAGGGTGAGTGTGAGGGTGAGTGTGAGTGTGAGGGAGAGGGTGAGGGTGAGGGTTAGGGTTAAGGTTAGGGTGAATGTGAGGGTGAGTGTGAGTTTGAGTGTAAGGGTGAGTGTGAGGGTGAGTGTGAGTGTGAGTGTGAGTTTGAGTGTGAGTGTGAGGGTGAGTGTGAGGGTGAAGGTAAGTGTGAGTGTGAGGGTTAGGGTTAGGGTTAGGGTGAGGGTGAGGGTGATTGTGAGTGTGAGGGTTAGGGTGAGGGTGAGTGTGAGGGTGAGTGTGAGTGTGTGTGTGAGGGTGAGGGTGAGGGTTAGGGTTAGGGTGAGTGTGAGGTTTAGGGTGAGTGTGAGTGTGAGTGTGAGTGTGAGTGTGAGTGTGAGTTTGAGTGTGAGGGTTAGGTTTAGGGTTAGCGTGAGTGTGAGAATGAGTGTGAGTATGAGTGTGAGGGTGAGTGTGAGGATAAGTGTGAGTGTGAAGGTGAAAGTGAGTGTGAGTGTGAGGGTGAGTGTGAGTGCGAGTGTGTGTGTGAGTGTGAGGGTGAGTGTGAGTGTGAGTATGAGGGTGAGTGTGAGGGTGAGTGTGAGTGTGAATTTGAGTGTGACGGTTAGGTTTAGGGTTAGCGTGACTGTGAGTATGAGTGTGAGTGTGAGTGTGAGTGTGAGTGTGAGTGTGAATTTGAGTGTGAGGGTTAGGGTTAGGGTTAGGGTGAGTGTGAGCGTGAGTGTGAGGGGGAGGGTGAGTGTGAGGGTAAGTGTGAGTGTGAGTGTGAGGGTGAGTGTGAGTGTGAGTGTGAGGGTGACGGTAAGTGTGAGTGTGAGGGTGACGGTAAGTGTGAGTGTGAGGGTTAGGGTTAGGGTTAGGGTGAGTGTGACTGTTACTGTGAGTGCGAGTGTTAGTGTGAGGGTGAGTGTGAGTGTGAGTGCGAGTGTGAGTGTTATGGTGAGTGTGAGTGCGAGGGTGAGTGTGAGGGTGAGTTTGAGGGTTAGGGTTAGGGTGAGTGTGAGGGCGAGCGTGAGTGTGAGGGTGAGTGTGAGGGTGAGTGTGAGGGTGAGTGTGAGGGTGAGTGTGAGGGTGAGTCAGAGTGTGAGTTTGAGTGTGAGTGTGAAGGTGAGTGTGAGTGTGAGAGTGACCGTAAGTGTGAGTGTGAGGGTTAGGGTTAGGTTGAGCGTGAGTGTGATTGTGAGTGTGAGTGTGAGGGTTAGGGTGAGGGTGAGTGTGAGGGTGAGTGTGAGTGTGAGGGTGAGGGTGAGGGTTAGGGTTAGGGTGAGTGTGAGGGTTAGGGTGAGTGTGAGTGTGAGTGTGAGTGTGAGTGTGAGTGTGAGTGTGAGTTTGAGTGTGAGGGTGAGTGTGAGGGTTAGGGTTAAGATTAGTTTGAGTGTGAGGGTGAGTGTGAGTGTGAGTGTGATGGTGAGTGTGAGTGCGAGGGTGAGTGTGAGGGTGAGTGTGAGGGAGAGGGTAAGGGTGAGTGTGAGGGTGAGTGTGAGGGAGAGGGTGAGTGTTAGTGTGAGGGTGAGGGTTAGGGTTAGGGTGAGTGTGAGCGTGAGTGTGAGGCAAAGGGTGAGTGTGAGGGTGAGAGTGAGTGTGAGTTTGAGTGTGAGTGTGAGGGTTAGGGTGAGGGTGAGTGTGAGGGTGAGTGTGAGTGTGTGTGTGAGTGTGAGGGTGAGGGTGAGTGTGAGTGTGAGTGTGAGTGTTAGTGTGAGTTCGAGTGTGAGGGTTAGGTTTAGGGTTAGCGTGAGTGTGAGGGTGAGTGTGAGTATGAGTGTGAGTGTGAGTGTGAGGATGAGTGTCAGTGTGAGTGTGAGGGTGAGGGTGAGGATAAGTGTGAGTGTGAAGGTGAAAGTTCTGTTGGTAGTTCTGACACTGCCCCGGTAGCCAGATGAAAGAAACCACAAAAGTTGTTCTACCTGCTTTGTGGGCTGAGAGGGGCAATCGCTGACTTTTGGAGTCGGCTGGTGACAAAATGTTCCAAAGACACCCCATGCACAACTCCACCGGGGAAGGTGCAAGAAAGGAGTTCTGTTGATAGTTCTTACACTGCCCCGGTAGCCAGATGGAAGACACCACAAAAGTAGTTCTACCTGCTTTCTGGGCTGAGATGGGGAATCGTTGACTTTTGGAGTCGGCTGGTGACAAAACGTTCCAAACACACCCCATGCACAATTCCAGCGGGGAAGGTGCCAGAAAGGAGTTCTGTTGCTAGTTCCGACACTGCCCCGGTAGCCTGCTGAAAGACACCACAAAAGTGGTTCTACCTTCTTGCTGGGCTGAGATGGGGAATCGCTGACTTATGGAGTTGGCTGATGACAAATGTTGCAAACACACCCCATGCACAACTACAGCGGGGAAGGTGCCAGAAAGGAGTTCTGTTGGTAGTTCTTACACTGCCCCGGTAGCCAGATGAAAGACACCACAAAAGTGGTTCTACCTGCTTGCTGGGCTGAGATGGGGAATCACTGACTTTGGGAGTCAGCTGGTGACAAAATGTTCCAAACACACCCCATGCACAACTCCCCCGGGAAAGGTGCCAAAAAGGGGTTCTGTTGGTGGTTCTTACACTGCTCCGGTAGCCAGATGAAAGACACCACAAAAGTGGTTCTACCTGCTTTCTGGGCTGAGATGGGGAATCGCTGACTTTTGGAGTCGGCTGGTGACAAAATGTTGCAAACACACCCCATGCACAACTCCACCGGGGAAGGTGCAAGAAAGGAGTTCTGTTGATGGTTCTTACACTGCCCCGGTAGCCAGATGAAAGACACCACAAAAGTGGTTCTACCTGCTTTCTGGGCTGAGATGGGGAATCGCTGACTTTTGGAGTCGGCTGGTGACAAAATGTTCCAAACACACCCCATGCACAACTCCACCGGGGAATGTGCCTGAAAGGGGTTCTGTTGGTTGCTCTGACACTGCCCCGGTAGCCAGATGAAAGACACCACAAAAGTGGTTCTACCTGCTTTCCGGGCTGAGATGGGGAATCGCTGACTTTTGGAGTCGGCTGGTGACAAAATGTTGCAAACACACCCCATGCACAACTCCACCGGGGAAGGTGCCAGAAAGGGGTTCTGTTGGTTGCTCTGACATTGCCCCGGTAGCCAGATGAAAGACACCACAAAAGTGGTTCTGCCTGCTTTCTGGGCTGAGATGGGGAATCGCTGACTTTAGGCGTCGGCTGGTGACAAATTTGGCAAACACACCCCATACACAACTCCACAGGGGAAGGTGTCAGAATGGGGTTCTGTTGGTTGTTCTGACACTGCCCCGGTAGCCAGTTGAAAGACACCACAAAAGTGGTTCTACCTGCTTTCTGGGCTGAGATGGGGAACCGCTGTCTTTTGGAGTCGGCCGGAGACAAAACGTTCCAAAGACACCCCATGCACAACTCCCCCGGGGAAGGTGCCAGCAAGGAGTTCTCTGGTAGTTTTTACATTGCTCCACTAGGCAGCTGAAAGACACCACAAAAGTGGTTCTACCGGCTTTCTGGGCTGAGATGGGGAATCGCTGACTTTTTGACTAAGCCGGTGACAAAACGTTCCAAACACACCCCATGCACAACTCCACCGGGGAAGGTGCCAGAAGGGAGTTCTCTGGTAGTTTTTACATTGCTCAGTTAGGCAGCTGAAAGACACCACATAAGTTGTTCTACCCACTTTCTGGGCTGAGATGGGAACCGCTGACTTTTGGAGTCGGCTGGTGACAAAACGTTCCAAACACACCCCATGCACAATTCCAGCGGGGAAGGTGCCAGAAAGGAGTTCTGTTGGTAGTTCCGACACTGCCCCGGTAGCCTGCTGAAAGACACCACAAAAGTGGTTCTACCTTCTTGCTGGGCTGAGATGGGGAATCGCTGACTTATGGAGTTGGCTGATGACAAATGTTCCAAACACACCCCATGCACAACTACAGCGGGGAAGTTGCCAGAAAGGAGTTCTGTTGGTAGTTCTTACACTGCCCCGGTAGCCAGATGAAAGACACCACAAAAGTGGTTCTACCTGCTTGCTGGGCTGAGATGGGGAATCACTGACTTTGGGAGTCGGCTGGTGACAAAATGTTCCAAACACACCCCATGCACAACTCCCCCGGGAAAGGTGCCAAAAAGGGATTCTGTTGGTGGTTCTTACACTGCCCCGGTAGCCAGATGAAAGACACCACAAAAGTGGTTCTACCTGCTTTCTGGGCTGAGATGGGGAATCGCTGACTTTTGCAGTCGGCTGGTGACAAAATGTTGCAAACACACCCCATGCACAACTCCACCGGGGAAGGTGCCAGAAAGGAGTTCTCTGGTAGTTTTTACATTGCTCCACTAGGCAGCTGAAAGACACCACAATAGTGGTTCTACCTGCTTTCTGCGCTGAGATGGGGAATCGCTGACTTTGGGAGTCGGCTGGTGACAAAATGTTCCAAAGATACCCCATGCACAACTCCACCGGGGAAGGTGCAAGAAAGGAGTTCTGTTGATGGTTCTTACACTGCCCCGGTAGCCAGATGAAAGACACCACAAAAGTGGTTCTACATGCTTTCCGGGCTGAGATGGGGAATCGCTGACTTTTGGAGTCGGCTGGTGACAATATGTTCCAAACACACCCCATGCACAACTCCACCGGGGAAGGTGCCAGAAAGGAGTTCTCTGGTAGTTTTTACATTGCTCCGCTAGGCAGCTGAAAGACACCACAAAAGTTGTTCTACCTCCTTTCTGGGCTGAGATGGGGAACCGCTGACTTTTGGAGTCGGCCGGTGACAAAACGTTCCAAACACACCCCATTCTCCACCGGGGAATGTGCCAGCAAGGAGTTCTCTAGTAGTTCTTACATTGCTCCGCTAGGCAGCTGAAAGACACCACGAGTGTGAGTGTTAGTGTGAGTGTGAGGGTGAGTGTGAGGGTTAGGGTTAGGGTGAGTGTGAGTGTGAGGGTGAGGGTGAGTGTGAGGGTGAGTGTGAGTGTGAGGGTGATTGTGATTGTGAGTGTGAGGGTGAGGGCGAGTGTGAGTGTGAGGGTTAGGGTTAGGGTGAGGGTTAGGGTTAGTGTGAGGGTGAGTGTGAGGCTGAGTGTGAGTGTGAGTGTGAGGGTGAGTGTGAGTGTGAGGGTTAGGGTTAGGGTGAGGGTTAGGGTTAGTGTGAGGGTGAGTGTGAGTGTGAGGGTGAGTGTGAGGGTGAGTGTGAGGGTGAGTGTGAGTGTGAGGGAGAGGGTGAGGGTGGGGGTGAGGGTTAGGGTTAAGGTTAGGGTGAATGTGAGGGTGAGTGTGAGTTTGAGTGTAAGGGTGAGTGTGAGTGTGTGAGTGTGAGTGTGAGTTTGAGTGTGAGGGTGAGTGTGAGGGTTAGGGTTAAGATTAGTTTGAGTGTGAGGGTGAGTGTGAGTGTGAGTGTGATGGTGAGTGTGAGTGTGAGGGTGAGTGTGAGGGTGAGTTTGAGGGTTAGGGTTAGGGTTAGGGTGAGTGTGAGGGTGAGGGTGAGTGTGAGGCGGAGGGTGAGTGTGAGGGTGAGTGTGAGTGTGAGTTTGAGTGTGAGTGTGAGGGTGAGTGTGAGGGTGACGGTAAGTGTGAGTGTGAGGGTTAGGGTTAAGATTAGTTTTAGTGTGAGGGTGAGTGTGAGTGTGAGTGTGAGGGTGAGGGTGAGTGTGAGGGTTAGGGTTAGGGTTAGGGTGATTGTGAGCGTGAGTGTGAGGGGGAGGGTGAGTGTGAGGGTGAGTGTGAGTGTGAGTTTGAGTGTGAGTGTGAGGGTGAGTGTGAGGGTGACGGTAAGTGTGAGTTTGAGGGTTAGGGTTAGGGTTAGAATGAGGGTGAGTGTGATTGTGAGTGTGAGTGTGAGGGTTAGGGTGAGGGTGAGGGTGAGGGTGAGTGTGTGTGTGAGTGTGAAAGTGAGGGTGAGGGTTAGGGTTAGGGTTAGGGTTAGGGTGAGTGTGAGGGTGAGTTTGAGGCTGAGTGTGAGTGTGAGTGTGAGTGTGAGGGTGAGTGTGAGTGTGAGGGAGAGGGTGAGTGTGAGGGTGAGGGTTATGGTTAAGGTTAGGGTGAATGTGAGGGTGAGTGTGAGTTTGAGTGTAAGGGTGAGTTTGAGGGTGAGTGTGAGTGTGAGTGTGAGTTTGCGTGTGAGGGTGAGTGTGAGGGTTAGGGTTAAGATTAGTTTGAGTGTGAGGGTGAGTGTGAGTGTGAGTGTGATGGTGAGTGTGAGTGCGAGGGTGAGTGTGAGGGTGAGTTTGAGGGTTAGGGTTAGGGTTAGGGTGAGTGTGAGGGTGAGGGTGAGTGTGAGGGTGAGTGTGAGGGTGAGTGTGAGTGTGTGTGTGAGTGTGAGGGTGAGGGTGAGGGTGAGGGTTAGGGTTAGGGTGAGTGTGAGGGTTAGGGTGAGTGTGAGTGTGAGTTTGAGTGTGAGGGTTAGGTTTAAGGTTAGCGTGAGTGTGAGGGTGAGTGTGAGGGTGAGTGTGAGTGTGTGGGTGAGTGTGAGTGTGAGTATGAGTGTGAGGGTGAGTGTGAGGATAAGTGTGAGTGTGAAGGTGAAAGTGAGTGTGAGTGTGAGGGTGAGTGTGAGTGCGAGGGTGAGTGTGAGTGTGAGTGTGAATTTGAGTGTGAGGGTTATGTTTAGGGTTAGCGTGAGTGTGAGGGTGAGTGTGAGTATGAGTGTGAGTGTGAGGGTGAGGGTGAGTGTGAGGGTTAGGATTAGGGTTAGGGTGAGTGTGAGCGTGAGTGTGAGGGGGAGGGTGAGTGTGAGGGTGAGTGTGAGTGTGAGTGTGAGTGTGAGGGTGAGGGTGAGTGTGAGTGTGAGTGTAAGGGTGACGGTAAATGTGAGTGTGAGGGTTAGGGTTAGGGTGAGTGTGAGAATGAGGGTGAGTGTTACTGTGAGTGCGAGTGTTAGTGTGAGGGTGAGTGTGAGTGTGAGTGTGATGGTGAGTGTGAGGGTGAGTGCGAGGGTGAGTGTGAGGGTGAGTTTGAGGGTTAGGGTTAGGGTTAGGGTTAGGGTTAGGGTGAGTGTGAGGGTGAGTGTGAGGGTGAGTGTGAGGGAGAGGGTGAGGGTGAGTGTGAGGGTGAGTGTGAGGGAGAGGGTGAGGGTGAGTGTGAGTGTGAGTGTGAGTGTGATGGTGACGGTAAGTGTGAGTGTGAGGGTTAGGGTTAGGGTGAGCGTGAGTGTGAGTGAGAGTGTGAGTGTGAGGGTTAGGGTGAGTGTGAGTGTGAGGGTTAGGGTGAGTGTGAGTGAGAGTGTTAGTGTGAGTGTGAGTGTGAGTTCGAGTGTGAGTGTTAGTTTTAGGGTTAGCGTGAGTGTGAGGGTGAGTGTGAGTATGAGTGTGAGTGTGAGTGTGAGGATGAGTGTGAGTGTGAGGGTGAGGATGAGTGTGAGGATAAGTGTGAGTGTGAAGGTGAAAGTTCTGTTGGTAGTTCTGACACTGCCCCGGTAGCCAGATGAAAGACACCACAAAAGTGGTTCTACCTGCTTGCTGGGCTGAGATGGGGAATCGCTGACTTTTGCAGTCGGCTGGTGACAAAACGTTCCAAACACACCCCATGCACAACTCCAGCGGGGAAGGTGCCAGAAAGGAGTTCTGTTGGTAGTTCCGACACTGCCCCGGTAGCCAGCTGAAACACACCACAAAAGTGGTTCTACCTGCTTGCTGGGCTGAGATGGGGAACCGCTGTCTTTTGGAGTCGGCTGGTGACAAAATGTTCCAAACACACCCCATGCACAACTCCACCGGGGAAGGTGCCAGAAAGGAGTTCTGTTGGAGATTCTTACACTGCCCCGGTAGCCAGATGAAAGACACCACAAAAGTGATTCTACCTGCTTTCTGGGCTGAGATGGGGAACCGCTGACTTTTGGAGTCGGCCTGTGACAAAACGTTCCAAACACACCCCATGCACAACTCCACCGGGGAAGGTGCCAGAAAGGAGTTCTCTGGTAGTTTTTACATTGCTCCGCTAGGCAGCTGAAAGACACCCCAAAAGTTGTTCTACCGGCTTTCTGGGCTGAGATGGGGAATCGCTGACTTATGGAGTTGGCTGATGACAAATGTTGCAAACACACCCCATGCACAACTCCACCGGGGAAGGTGCCAGAAAGGAGTTCTTTTGGCAGTTCTGACACTGCCCCGGTAGCCAGATGAAAGACACCACAAAAGTGGTTCTACCTGCTTTCTGGGCTGAGATGGGGAATCACTGACTTTGGGAGTCGGCTGGTGACAAAATGTTCCAAACACCCCCCCATGCACAACTCCAGCGGGGAAGATGCCAGAAAGGAGTTCTGTTGGTAGTTCTTACACTGCCCCGGTAGCCAGATGAAAGACACCACAAAAGTGGTTCTACCTGCTTTCTGGGCTGAGATGGGGAATCGCTGTCTTTTGGAGTCGGCTGGTGACAAAATGTTGCAAACACACCCCATGCACAACTCCACCGGGGAAGGTGCCAGAAAGGAGTTCTCTGGTAGTTTTTACATTGCTCCACTAGGCAGCTGAAAGACACCACAATAGTGGTTCTACCTGCTTTCTGGGCTGAGATGGGGAATCGCTGACTTTTGGAGTCGGCTGGTGACAAAATGTTCCAAAGATACCCCATGCACAACTCCACCGGGGAAGGTGCAAGAAAGGAGTTCTGTTGATGGTTCTTACACTGCCCCGGTAGCCAGATGAAAGACACCACAAAAGTGGTTCTACCTGCTTTCTGGGCTGAGATGGGGAATCGCTGACTTTTGGAGTCGGCCGGTGACAAAACGTTCCAAACACACCCCATTCTCCACCGGGGAATGTGCCAGCAAGGAGTTCTCTGGTAGTTCTTACATTGCTCCGCTAGGCAGCTGAAAGACACCAGGAGTGTGAGTGTTAGGGTGAGTGTGAGGGTTAGGGTTAGGGTGAGTGTGAGTGTGAGGGTGAGGGTGAGTGTGAGGGTGAGTGTGAGTGTGAGGGTGATTGTGACTGTGAGTGTGAGGGTGAGGGTGAGTGTGAGAGTGAGGGTTAGGGTTAGGGTGAGGGTTAGGGTTAGTGTGAGGGTGAGTGTGAGGCTGAGTGTGAGTGTGAGGGTGAGTGTGAGTGTGAGGGTTAGGGTTAGGGTGAGTGTGAGGGTGAGTGTGAGTGTGAGTGTGAGTGTGAGTGTGAGTATGAGGGTGAGTGTGAGGGTGAGTGTGAGTGTGAGGGTGAGGGTGAGTGTTACTGTGAGTCCGAGTGTTAGTGTGAGGGTGAGTGTGAGTGTGATGGTGAGTGTGAGTGCGAGGGTGAGTGTGAGGGTGAGTTTGAGGGTTAGGGTTAGGGTTAGGGTGAGTGTGAGGGTGAGTGTGAGGGTGAGTGTGAGGGAGAGGGTGAGGGTGAGTGTGAGTGTGAGTGTGAGGGTGAGTGTGAGGGAGAGGGTGAGGGTGAGTGTGAGTGTGAGTTTCAGTGTGAGTGTGAGGGTGAGTGTGAGTGTGAGTGTGAGTGTGAGTTTCAGTGTGAGTGTGAGGGTGAGTGTGAGTGTGAGTGTGAGTGTGAGGGTGACGGTAAGTGTGAGTGTGAGGGTTAGGGTGAGCCTGAGTGTCATTGTGAGTGTGAGGGTTAGGGTGAGGGTGAGTGTGATGGTGAGTGTGAGTGTGTGTGTGAGTGTGAGGGTGAGGGTAAGGGTTAGGGTTAGGGTGAGTGTGAGGGTTAGGGTGAGTGTGAGTGTGAGTGTGAATTTGAGTGTGAGGGTTATGTTTAGGGTTAGCGTGAGTGTGAGGGTGAGTGTGAGTATGAGTGTGAGTGTGAGTGTGAGGGTGAGGGTGAGTGTGAGGGTTAGGGTTAGGGTTAGGGTGAGTGTGAGCGTGAGTGTGAGGGGGAGGGTGAGTGTGAGGGTGAGTGTGAGTGTGAGTGTGAGGGTGAGTGTGAGTGTGAGTGTGAGTGTGAGGGTGACGGTAAATGTGAGTGTGAGGGTTAGGGTTAGGGTTAGGGTGAGTGTGAGAAGGAGGGTGAGTGTTACTGTGAGTGCGAGTGTTAGTGTGAGGGTGAGTGTGAGTGTGAGTGTGAGTGTGAGTGTGAGTGTGAGTGTGACTGTGATGGTGAGTGTGAGTGCGAGGGTGAGTGTGAGGGTGAGTTTGAGGGTTAGGGTTAGGGTTAGGGTGAGTGTGAGGGTGAGTGTGAGGGTGAGTGTGAGGGAGAGGGTGAGTGTGAGTGTGAGTGTGAGGGTGAGAGTGAGTGTGAGTGTGAGTTTGAGTGTTAGGGTGAGTGTGAGTGTTAGTGTGAGTGTGAGGGTGACGGTAAGTGTGAGTGTGAGGGTTAGGGTGAGTGTGAGTGTGATTGTGAGTGTGAGTGTGAGGGTTAGGGTGAGGGTGCGTGTGAGGGTGAGTGTGAGTGTGTGTGTGAGTGTTAGGGAGAGTGTGAGGGTTAGTGTGAGTGTGAGTGTGAGTGTGAGTTTGAGTGTGAGGGTTAGGTTTAGGGTTAGCGTGAGTGTGAGGGTGAGTGTGAGTATGAGTGTGAGTGTGAGTGTGAGTGTGAGGATGAGTGTGAGTGTGAGTGTGAGGATGAGTGTGAGTGTGAGGATGAGGGTGAGTGTGAGTGTGAGGGTGAGGGTGACGGTAAGTGTGAGTGTGAGGGTTAGGGTTAGGGTTAGGGTGAGTGTGAGGGTGAGTGTTACTGTGAGTGCGAGTGTTAGTGTGAGGCTGAGTGTGAGTGTGAGTGCGAGTGTGAGTGTGATGGTGAGTGTGAGTGCGAGGGTGAGTGTGAGTTTGAGGGTTAGGGTTAGGGTGAGTGTGAGGGTGAGGGTGAGTGTGAGGGTGAGTGTGAGGGAGAGGGTGAGGGTGAGTGTGAGTGTGAGTCTGAGGCGGAGGGTGAGTGTGAGGGTGAGTGTGAGTTTGAGTGTGAGGGTGAGTGTGAGTGTGAGGGTGACGGTAAGTGTGAGTGTGAGGGTTAGGGTTAGGGTTAGGGTTAGGGTGAGCGTGAGTGTGATTGTGAGTGTGAGGGTTAGGGTGAGGGTGAGTGTGAGGGTGAGTGTGAGTGTGTGTGTGAGTGTGAGGGTTAGGGTTAGGGTTAGGGTTAGGGTGAGTGTGAGGGTTAGGGTGAGTGTGAGTGTGAGTGTGAGTTTGAGTGTGAAGGTTAGGTTTAGGGTTAGCGTCGAGTGTGAGGGTGAGTGTGAGTATGAGTGTGAGTGTGATTGTGAGGGTGAGGATGAGTGTGAGTGTGAGTGTGAGTGTGAGGATAAGTGTGAGTATGAAGGTGAAAGTTCTGTTGGTAGTTCTGACACTGCCCCGGTAGCCAGATGAAAGACACCACAAAAGTTGTTCTACCTGCTTTCTGGGCTGAGATGGGCAATCGCTGACTTTTGGAGTCGGCTGGTGACAAAATGTTCCAAAGACACCCCATGCACAACTCCACCGGGGAAGGTGCAAGAAAGGAGTTCTGTTGATAGTTCTTACACTGCCCCGGTAGCCAGATGGAAGACACCACAAAAGTAGTTCTACCTGCTTTCTGGGCTGAGATGGGGAATCGTTGACTTTTGGAGTCGGCTGGTGACAAAATGTTGCAAACACACCCCATGCACAACTCCACCGGGGAAGGTGCCAGCAAGGAGTTCTCTGGTAGTTTTTACATTGCTCCGCTAGGTAGCTGAAAGACACCACAAAAGTTGTTCTACCTGCTTTGTGGGCTGAGATGGGGAATCGCTGACTTTTGGAGTCCGCTGATGACAAATGTTGCAAACACACCCCATGCACAACTCCACCGGAGAAGGTACCAGAAAGGGGTTCTGTTGGTAGTTCTGACACTGCCCCGGTAGCCAGATGAAAGACACCACAAAAGTGGTTCTACCTGCTTTCTGGGCTGAGATGGGGAATCGCTGACTTTAGGCGTCGGCTGGTGACAAATTTTGCAAACACAACCCATGCACAACTCCACAGGGGAAGGTGTCAGAATGGGGTTCTGTTGGTTGCTCTGACACTGCCCCGGTAGCCAGATGAAAGACACCACAAAAGTGGTTCTACCTGCTTTCTGGGCTGAGATGGGCAATCGCTGACTTTTGGAGTCGGCCGGAGACAAAACGTTCCAAAGACACCCCATGCACAACTCCCCCGGGGAAGGTGGCAGAAAGGAGTTCTCTGGTAGTTTTTACATTGCTCCACTAGGCAGCTGAAAGACACCAAAAAAGTGGTTCTACCGGCTTTCTGGGCTGAGATGGGGAATCGCTGACTTTTTGACTAAGCCGGTGAAAAAACGTTCCAAACACACCCCATGCACAACTCCACCGGGGAAGGTGCCAGAAGGGAGTTCTCTGGTAGTTTTTACATTGCTCAGTTAGGCAGCTGAAAGACACCACATAAGTTGTTCTACCCACTTTCTGGGCTGAGATGGGAACCGCTGACTTTTGGAGTCGGCTGGTGACAAAACGTTCCAAACACACCCCATGCACAACTCCAGCGGGGAAGGTGCCAGAAAGGAGTTCTGTTGGTAGTTCCGACACTGCCCCGGTAGCCTGCTGAAAGACACCACAAAAGTGGTTCTACCTTCTTGCTGGGCTGAGATGGGGAATCGCTGACTTATGGAGTTGGCTGACGACAAATGTTCCAAACACACCCCATGCACAACTACAGCGGGGAAGTTGCCAGAAAGGAGTTCTGTTGGTAGTTCTTACACTGCCCCGGTAGCCAGATGAAAGACACCACAAAAGTGGTTCTACCTGCTTGCTGGGCTGAGATGGGGAATCGCTGACTTTTGGAGTCGGCTGGTGACAAAATGTTCCAAAGATACCCCATGCACAACTCCACCGGGGAAGGTGCAAGAAAGGAGTTCTGTTGATGGTTCTTACACTGCCCCGGTAGCCAGATGAAAGACACCACAAAAGTGGTTCTACCTGCTTTCCGGGCTGAGATGGGGAATCGCTGACTTTTGGAGTCGGCTGGTGACAAAATGTTGCAAACACACCCCATGCACAACTCCAGCGGGGAAGGTGCCAGGAAGGAGTTCTCTGGTAGTTTTTACATTGCTCCGCTAGGCAGCTGAAAGACACCACAAAAGTTGTTCTACCGGCTTTCTGGGCTGAGATGGGGAACCGCTGACTTTTGGAGTCGGCCTGTGACAAAACGTTCCAAACACACCCCATGCACAACTCCACCGGGGAATGTGCCAGAAAGGAGTTCTCTGGTAGTTTTTACATTGCTCCGCTAGGCAGCTGAAAGACACCACAAAAGTTGTTCTACCTGCTTTCTGTGCTGAGATGGGGAACCGCTGACTTTTGGAGTCGGCCGGTGACAAAACGTTCCAAACACACCCCATTCTCCACCGGGGAATGTGCCAGCAAGGAGTTCTCTAGTAGTTCTTACATTGCTCCGCTAGGCAGCTGAAAGACACCACGAGTGTGAGTGTTAGTGTGAGTGTGAGGGTGAGTGTGAGGGTTAGGGTGAGTGTGAGTGTGAGGGTGAGGGTGAGTGTGAGGGTGAGTGTGAGTGTGAGGGTGATTGTGAGTGTGAGTGTGAGGGTGAGGGCGAGTGTGAGTGTGAGGGTTAGGGTTAGGGTGAGGGTTAGGGTTAGTGTGAGGGTGAGTGTGAGGCTGAGTGTGAGTGTGAGTGTGAGGGTGAGTGTGAGTGTGAGGGTTAGGGTTAGGGTGAGTGTGAGGGTGAGTGTGAGTGTGAGTGTGAGTGTGAGTGTGAGGGTGAGTGTGAGGGTGAGTGTGAGGGTGAGGGTGAGTGTGAGTGTGAGGGTTAGGGTGAGGGTTAGGGTTAGTGTGAGGGTGAGTGTGAGGCTGAGTGTGAGTGTGAGTGTGAGGGTGAGTGTGAGTGTGAGGGTTAGGGTTAGGGTGAGTGTGAGGGTGAGTGTGAGTGTGAGTGTGAGGGTGAGTGTGAGGGTGAGTGTGAGGGTGAGTGTGAGTGTGAGGGAGAGGGTGAGGGTGAGGGTGAGGGTTAGGTTAAGGTTAGGGTGAATGTGAGGGTGAGTGTGAGTTTGAGTGTAAGGGTGAGTGTGAGTGTGTGAGTGTGAGTGTGAGTTTGAGTGTGAGGGTGAGTGTGAGGGTTAGGGTTAAGATTAGTTTGAGTGTGAGGGTGAGTGTGAGTGTGAGTGTGATGGTGAGTGTGAGTGTGAGGGTGAGTGTGAGGGTGAGTTTGAGGGTTAGGGTTAGGGTTAGGGTGAGTGTGAGGGTGAGGGTGAGTGTGAGGGTGAGTGTGAGGGTGAGTGTGAGGGAGAGGGTGAGGGTGAGTGTGAGTGTGAGTGTGAGTGTGAGGCGGAGGGTGAGTGTGAGGGTGAGTGTGAGTGTGAGTTTGAGTGTGAGTGTGAGGGTGAGTGTGAGGGTGACGGTAAGTGTGAGTGTGAGGGTTAGGGTTAAGATTAGTTTTAGTGTGAGGGTGAGTGTGAGTGTGAGTGTGAGGGTGAGTGTGAGTATGAGTGTGAGTGTGAGTGTGAGTGTGAGGGTGAGTGTGAGTATGAGTGTGAGTGTGAGGGTGAGGGTGAGGGTGACGGTAAGTGTGAGTGTGAGGGTTAGGGTTAGGGTTAGGGTGAGTGTGAGGGTGAGGGTGAGTGTGAGGGTGAGTGTTACTGTGAGTGCGAGTGTTAGTGTGAGGCTGAGTGTGAGTGTGAGTGCGAGTGTGAGTGTGATGGTGAGTGTGAGTGCGAGGGTGAGTGTGAGTTTGAGGGTTAGGGTTAGGGTTAGGGTGAGTGTGAGGGTGAGGGTGAGTGTGAGGGTGAGTGTGAGGGAGAAGGTGAGGGTGAGTGTGAGTGTGAGTCTGAGGCGGAGGGTGAGTGTGAGGGTGAGTGTGAGTTTGAGTGTGAGTGTGAGGGTGAGTGTGAGTGTGAGTGTGAGTGTGAGTGTGAGGGTGACGGTAAGTGTGAGTGTGAGGGTTAGGGTTAGGGTTAGGGTGAGCGTGAGTGTGATTGTGAGTGTGAGTGTGAGGATGAGTGTGAGGGTGAGTGTGAGTGTGTGTGTGAGTGTGAGGGTTAGGGTTAGGGTTAGGGTTAGGGTTAGGGTTAGGGTTAGGGTGAGTGTGAGGGTTAGGGTGAGTGTGAGTGTGAGTGTGAGTTTGAGTGTGAAGGTTAGGTTTAGGGTTAGCGTCGAGTGTGAGGGTGAGTGTGAGTATGAGTGTGAGTGTGATTGTGAGGGTGAGGATGAGTGTGAGTGTGAGTGTGAGGATAAGTGTGAGTATGAAGG
Source organism: Falco punctatus (assembly GCF_963210335.1). Taxonomy (NCBI): domain Eukaryota; kingdom Metazoa; phylum Chordata; class Aves; order Falconiformes; family Falconidae; genus Falco; species Falco punctatus. The sequence continues at coordinate 51,931 of NW_027660107.1, forward strand.
TGAAAGTTCTGTTGGTAGTTCTGACACTGCCCCGGTAGCCAGATGAAAGAAACCACAAAAGTTGTTCTACCTGCTTTCTGGGCTGAGATGGGCAATCGCTGACTTTTGGAGTCGGCTGGTGACAAAATGTTCCAAAGACACCCCATGCACAACTCCACCGGGGAAGGTGCAAGAAAGGAGTTCTGTTGATAGTTCTTACACTGCCCCGGTAGCCAGATGGAAGACACCACAAAAGTAGTTCTACCTGCTTTCTGGGCTGAGATGGGGAATCGTTGACTTTTGGAGTCGGCTGGTGACAAAATGTTGCAAACACACCCCATGCACAACTCCACCGGGGAAGGTGCCAGCAAGGAGTTCTCTGGTAGTTTTTACATTGCTCCGCTAGGTAGCTGAAAGACACCACAAAAGTTGTTCTACCTGCTTTGTGGGCTGAGATGGGGAATCGCTGACTTTTGGAGTCCGCTGATGACAAATGTTGCAAACACACCCCATGCACAACTCCACCGGAGAAGGTACCAGAAAGGGGTTCTGTTGGTAGTTCTGACACTGCCCCGGTAGCCAGATGAAAGACACCACAAAAGTGGTTCTACCTGCTTTGTGGACTGAGATGGGGAATCGCTGACTTTAGGCGTCGGCTGGTGACAAATTTTGCAAACACACCCCATGCACAACTCCACAGGGGAAGGTGTCAGAATGGGGTTCTGTTGGTTGCTCTGACACTGCCCCGGTAGCCAGATGAAAGACACCACAAAAGTGGTTCTACCTGCTTTGTGGGCTGAGATGGGCAATCGCTGACTTTTGGAGTCGGCCGGTGACAAAACGTTCCAAACACACCCCATTCTCCACCGGGGAATGTGCCAGCAAGGAGTTCTCTAGTAGTTCTTACATTGCTCCGCTAGGCAGCTGAAAGACACCACGAGTGTGAGTGTTAGTGTGAGTGTGAGGGTGAGTGTGAGGGTTAGGGTTAGGGTGAGTGTGAGTGTGAGGGTGAGGGTGAGTGTGAGGGTGAGTGTGAGTGTGAGGGTGATTGTGAGTGTGAGTGTGAGGGTGAGTGTGAGTGTGAGGGTTTAGGGTTAGGGTGAGTGTGAGGGTGAGTGTGAGTGTGAGTGTGAGTGTGAGTGTGAGGGTGAGTGTGAGGGTGAGTGTGAGAGTGAGGGAGAGGGTGAGGGTGAGGGTGAGGGTTAGGGTGAGGGTTAGGGTCAGTGTGAGGGTGAGTGTGAGGCTGAGTGTGAGTGTGAGTGTGAGGGTGAGTGTGAGTGTGAGGGTTAGGGTTAGGGTGAGTGTGAGGGTGAGTGTGAGTGTGAGTGTGAGTGTGAGTGTGAGTGTGAGGGTGAGTGTGAGGGTGAGGGCGAGTGTGAGTGTGAGGGTTACGGTTAGGGTGAGGGTTAGGGTTAGTGTGAGGGTGAGTGTGAGGCTGAGTGTGAGTGTGAGTGTGAGGGTGAGTGTGAGTGTGAGGGTTTAGGGTTAGGGTGAGTGTGAGGGTGAGGGTGAGTGTGAGTGTGAGTGTGAGTGTGAGTGTGAGTGTGAGGGTGAGTGTGAGGGTGAGTGTGAGTGTGAGGGAGAGGGTGAGGGTGAGGGTGAGGGTTAGGGTTAAGGTTAGGGTGAATGTGAGGGTGAGTGTGAGTTTGAGTGTAAGGGTGAGTGTGAGTGTGTGAGTGTGAGTGTGAGTTTGAGTGTGAGGGTGAGTGTGAGGGTTAGGGTTAAGATTAGTTTGAGTGTGAGGGTGAGTGTGAGTGTGAGTGTGATGGTGAGTGTGAGTGTGAGGGTGAGTGTGAGGGTGAGTTTGAGGGTTAGGGTTAGGGTTAGGGTGAGTGTGAGGGTGAGGGTGAGTGTGAGGGTGAGTGTGAGGGTGAGTGTGAGGGAGAGGGTGAGGGTGAGTGTGAGTGTGAGTGTGAGTGTGAGTGTGAGTTTGAGTGTGAGTGTGAGGGTGAGTGTGAGGGTGACGGTAAGTGTGAGTGTGAGGGTTAGGGTTAAGATTAGTTTTAGTGTGAGGGTGAGTGTGAGTGTGAGGGTGAGTGTGAGTATGAGTGTGAGTGTGAGTGTGAGTGTGAGGGTGAGTGTGAGTATGAGTGTGAGTGTGAGTGTGAGGGTGAGGGTGACGGTAAGTGTGAGTGTGAGGGTTAGGGTTAGGGTTAGGGTGAGTGTGAGGGTGAGGGTGAGTGTGAGGGTGAGTGTTACTGTGAGTGCGAGTGTTAGTGTGAGGCTGAGTGTGAGTGTGAGTGCGAGTGTGAGTGTGATGGTGAGTGTGAGTGCGAGGGTGAGTGTGAGTTTGAGGGTTAGGGTTAGGGTTAGGGTGAGTGTGAGGGTGAGGGTGAGTGTGAGGGTGAGTGTGAGGGAGAGGGTGAGGGTGAGTGTGAGTGTGAGTCTGAGGCGGAGGGTGAGTGTGAGGGTGAGTGTGAGTGTGAGTTTGAGTGTGAGTGTGAGGGTGAGTGTGAGTGTGAGTGTGAGGGTGACGGTAAGTGTGAGTGTGAGGGTTAGGGTTAGGGTTAGGGTGAGCGTGAGTGTGATTGTGAGTGTGAGTGTGAGGATGAGTGTGAGGGTGAGTGTGAGTGTGTGTGTGAGTGTGAGGGTTAGGGTTAGGGTTAGGGTAAGGGTTAGGGTTAGGGTTAGGGTGAGTGTGAGGGTTAGGGTGAGTGTGAGTGTGTGTGTGAGTTTGAGTGTGAAGGTTAGGTTTAGGGTTAGCGTCGAGTGTGAGGGTGAGTGTGAGTATGAGTGTGAGTGTGATTGTGAGGGTGAGGATGAGTGTGAGTGTGAGTGTGAGTGTGAGGATAAGTGTGAGTATGAAGGTGAAAGTTCTGTTGGTAGTTCTGACACTGCCCCGGTAGCCAGATGAAAGAAACCACAAAAGTTGTTCTACCTGCTTTCTGGGCTGAGATGGGCAATCGCTGACTTTTGGAGTCGGCTGGTGACAAAATGTTCCAAAGACACCCCATGCACAACTCCACCGGGGAAGGTGCAAGAAAGGAGTTCTGTTGATAGTTCTTACACTGCCCCGGTAGCCAGATGGAAGACACCACAAAAGTAGTTCTACCTGCTTTCTGGGCTGAGATGGGGAATCGTTGACTTTTGGAGTCGGCTGGTGACAAAATGTTGCAAACACACCCCATGCACAACTCCACCGGGGAAGGTGCCAGCAAGGAGTTCTCTGGTAGTTTTTACATTGCTCCGCTAGGGAGCAGAAAGACATAACAAAAGTTGTTCTACCTGCTTTGTGGGCTGAGATGGGGAATCGCTGACTTTTGGAGTCCGCTGATGACAAATGTTGCAAACACACCCCATGCACAACTCCACCGGAGAAGGTACCAGAAAGGGGTTCTGTTGGTAGTTCTGACACTGCCCCGGTAGCCAGATGAAAGAAACCACAAAAGTTGTTCTACCTGCTTTCTGGGCTGAGATGGGCAATCGCTGACTTTTGGAGTCGGCTGGTGACAAAATGTTCCAAAGATACCCCATGCACAACTCCACCACGAAAGGTGCAAGAAAGGAGTTCTGTTGATGGTTCTTACACTGCCCCGGTAGCCAGATGAAAGACACCACAAAAGTGGTTCTACCTGCTTTCTGGGCTGAGATGGGGAACCGCTGTCTTTTGGAGTCGGCCGGAGACAAAACGTTCCAAAGACACCCCATGCACAACTCCCCCGGGGAAGGTGCCAGAAAGGAGTTCTCTGGTAGTTTTTACATTGCTCCGCTAGGCAGCTGAAAGACACCACAAAAGTGGTTCTACCGGCTTTCTGGGCTGAGATGGGGAATCGCTGACTTTTTGACTAAGCCGGTGAAAAAACGTTCCAAACACACCCCATGCACAACTCCACAGGGGAAGGTGTCAGAATGGGGTTCTGTTGGTTGCTCTGACACTGCCCCGGTAGCCAGATGAAAGACACCACAAAAGTGGTTCTACCTGCTTTCTGGGCTGAGATGGGCAATCGCTGACTTTTGGAGTCGGCCGGAGACAAAACGTTCCAAAGACACCCCATGCACAACTCCCCCGGGGAAGGTGCCAGAAAGGAGTTCTCTGGTAGTTTTTACATTGCTCCGCTAGGCAGCTGAAAGACACCAAAAAAGTTGTTCTACCGGCTTTCTGGGCTGAGATGGGGAATCGCTGACTTTTTGACTAAGCCGGTGAAAAAACGTTCCAAACACACCCCATGCACAACTCCACCGGGGAAGGTGCCAGAAGGGAGTTCTCTGGTAGTTTTTACATTGCTCAGTTAGGCAGCTGAAAGACACCACATAAGTTGTTCTACCCGCTTTCTGGGCTGAGATGGGAACCGCTGACTTTTGGAGTCGGCTGGTGACAAAATGTTCCAAAGACACCCCATGCACAACACCACCGGGGAAGGTGCCAGAAAGGAGTTCTGTTGGTAGTTCTGACACTGCCCCGGTAGCCAGATGAAAGACACCACAAAAGTGGTTCTACCTTCTTGCTGGGCTGAGATGGGGAATCGCTGACTTTTGGAGTCGGCTGGTGACAATATGTTGCAAAAACACCCCATGCACGACTCCACCGGGGAAGGTGCCAGAAAGGGGTTCTGTTGGTAGTTCTTACACTGCCCCGGAAGCCTGCTGAAAGACACCACAAAAGTGGTTCTACCTGCTTTCTGGGCTGAGATGGGGAACCGCTGACTTTTGGAGTCGGCCGGAGACAAAACGTTCCAAACACACCCCATGCACAACTCCACCGGGGAAGGTGCCAGCAAGGAGTTCTCTGGTAGTTTTTACATTGCTCCGCTAGGCAGCTGAAAGACACCACGAGTGTGAGTGTTAGTGTGAGTGTGAGGGTTAGGGTTAGGGTGAGTGTCAGTGTGAGGGTGTGAGTGTGTGGGTGAGTGTGAGTGTGAGGGTGAGTGTGAGTGTGAGGGTGAGTGTGAGTGTGAGGGTTAGGGTTAGGGTTAGGGTGAGGGTTAGGGTGAGTGTGAGGGTGAGTGTGAGGCTGAGTGTGAGAGTGAGTGTGAGGGTGAGAGTGAGTGTGAGGGAGAGGGTGAGGGTGAGGGTTAGGGTTAAGTTTAGGGTGAATGTGAGGGTGAGTGTGAGTTTGAGTGTAAGGGTGAGTGTGAGTGTGAGTGTGAGTGTGAGTTTGAGTGTGAGGGTGAGTGTGAGGGTGAGGGTGAGTGTGAGTGTGAGGGTGAGGGTTAGGGTTAGTGTGAGGGTGAGTGTGAGGCTGAGTGTGAGTGTGAGTGTGAGGGTGAGTGTGAGTTTGAGTGTGAGGGTTAGGTTTAGGGTTAGCGTGAGTGTGAGGGTGAGTGTGAGTATGAGTGTGAGTGTGAGTGTGAGGATGAGTGTGAGTATGAGTGTGAGGGTGAGTGTGAGGATAAGTGTGAGTGTGAAGGTGAAAGTGAGTGTGAGTGTGAGGGTGAGTATGAGTGTGAGTATGAGTGTGAGTGTGAGGGTGAGTGTGAGTGTGAGTGAATTTGAGTGTGAGGGTTAGGTTTAGGGTTAGCGTGAGTGTGAGGGTGAGTGTGAGTATGAGTGTGAGTGTAAGTGTGAGTGTGAGGGTGAGGGTGAGGGTGAGTGTGAGTGTGAGTGTGAGGGTGACGGTAAGTGTGAGTGTGAGGGTTAGGGTTAGGGTTAGGGTGAGTGTGAGGGTGAGTGTGAGTGTGAGGGTGAGTGTTACTGTGAGTGCAAGTGTTAGTGTGAGTGTGAGGGTGAGTGTTACTGTGAGTGCAAGTGTTAGTGTGAGTGTGAGTGTGAGTTTGAGTGTGAGGGTTAGGTTTAGGGTTAGCGTGAGTGTGAGTATGAGTGTGAGTGTGAGTGTGAGTGTGAGGATGAGTGTGAGTGTGAGGGTGAGGGTGAGTGTGAGGGTTAGGGTTAGGGTTAGGGTTAGGGTGAGTGTGAGGGTGAGGGTGAGTGTGAGGGTGAGTGTGAGGGAGAGGGTGAGGGTGAGTGTGAGTCTGAGGCGGAGGGTGAGTGTGAGGGTGAGTGTGAGTGTGAGTTTGAGTATGAGTGTGAGGGTGAGTGTGAGTGTGAGTGTGAGTGTGAGGGTGACGGTAAGTGTGAGTGTGAGGGTTAGGGTTAGGGTTAGGGTGAGCGTGAGTGTGATTGTGAGTGTGAGGGTTAGGGTTAGGGTTAGGGTTAGGGTGAGTGTGAGGGTTAGGGTGAGTGTGAGTGTGAGTGTGAGTTTGAGTGTGAAGGTTAGGTTTAGGGTTAGCGTCGAGTGTGAGGGTGAGTGTGAGTATGAGTGTGAGTGTGAGTGTGTGTGTGAGGATGAGTGTGAGTGTGAGTGTGAGGGTGAGGGTGAGTGTGAGGATAAGTGTGAGTATGAAGGTGAAAGTTCTGTTGGTAGTTCTGACACTGCCCCGGTAGCCAGATGAAAGAAACCACAAAAGTTGTTCTACCTGCTTTGTGGGCTGAGATGGGCAATCGCTGACTTTTGGAGTCGGCTGGTGACAAAATGTTCCAAAGACACCCCATGCACAACTCCACCGGGGAAGGTGCAAGAAAGGAGTTCTGTTGATAGTTCTTACACTGCCCCGGTAGCCAGATGGAAGACACCACAAAAGTAGTTCTACCTGCTTTCTGGGCTGAGATGGGGAATCGTTGACTTTTGGAGTCGGCTGGTGACAAAATGTTGCAAACACACCCCATGCACAACTCTACCGGGGAAGGTGCCAGCAAGGAGTTCTCTGGTAGTTTTTACATTGCTCCGCTAGGTAGCTGAAAGACACCACAAAAGTTGTTCTACCTGCTTTGTGGGCTGAGATGGGGAATCGCTGACTTTTGGAGTCCGCTGATGACAAATGTTGCAAACACACCCCATGCACAACTCCACCGGAGAAGGTACCAGAAAGGGGTTCTGTTGGTAGTTCTGACACTGCCCCGGTAGCCAGATGAAAGACACCACAAAAGTGGTTCTACCTGCTTTCTGGGCTGAGATGGGGAATCGCTGACTTTTTGACTAAGCCGGTGAAAAAACGTTCCAAACACACCCCATGCACAACTCCACCGGGGAAGGTGCCAGAAGGGAGTTCTCTGGTAGTTTTTACATTGCTCAGTTAGGCAGCTGAAAGACACCACATAAGTTGTTCTACCCACTTTCTGGGCTGAGATGGGAACCGCTGACTTTTGGAGTCGGCTGGTGACAAAACGTTCCAAACACACCCCATGCACAACTCCATCGGGGAAGGTGCAAGAAAGGAGTTCTGTTGATAGTTCTTACACTGCCCCGGTAGCCAGATGGAAGACACCACAAAAGTAGTTCTACCTGCTTTCTGGGCTGAGATGGGGAATCGTTGACTTTTGGAGTCGGCTGGTGACAAAATGTTCCAAACACACCCCATGCACAACTCCACCGGGGAAGGTACCAGAAAGGGGTTCTGTTGGTAGTTCTGACACTGCCCCGGTAGCCAGATGAAAGACACCACAAAAGTGGTTCTACCTGCTTTCTGGGCTGAGATGGGGAACCGCTGACTTTTGGAGTCGGCCGGAGACAAAACGTTCCAAAGACACCCCATGCACGACTCCCCCGGGGAAGGTGCCAGCAAGGAGTTCTCTGGTAGTTTTTACATTGCTCCGCTAGGCAGCTGAAAGACACCACAAAAGTGGTTCTACCTGCTTGCTGGGCTGAGATGGGGAATCACTGACTTTGGGAGTCGGCTGGTGACAAAATGTTCCAAACACACCCCATGCACAACTCCCCCGGGAAAGGTGCCAAAAAGGGATTCTGTTGGTGGTTCTTACACTGCTCCGGTAGCCAGATGAAAGACACCACAAAAGTGGTTCTACCTGCTTTCTGGGCTGAGATGGGGAACCGCTGTCTTTTGGAGTCGGCCGGAGACAAAACGTTCCAAAGACACCCCATGCACAACTCCCCCGGGGAAGGTGCCAGAAAGGAGTTCTCTGGTAGTTTTTACATTGCTCCGCTAGGCAGCTGAAAGACACCACAAAAGTGGTTCTACCTGCTTTCTGGGCTGAGATGGGGAATCGCTGACTTTTTGACTAAGCCGGTGAAAAAACGTTCCAAACACACCCCATGCACAACTCCACCGGGGAAGGTGCCAGAAGGGAGTTCTCTGGTAGTTTTTACATTGCTCAGTTAGGCAGCTGAAAGACACCACATAAGTTGTTCTACCCACTTTCTGGGCTGAGATGGGAACCGCTGACTTTTGGAGTCGGCTGGTGACAAAACGTTCCAAACACACCCCATGCACAACTCCAGCGGGGAAGGTGCCAGAAAGGAGTTCTGTTGGTAGTTCCGACACTGCCCCGGTAGCCTGCTGAAAGACACCACAAAAGTGGTTCTACCTTCTTGCTGGGCTGAGATGGGGAATCGCTGACTTATGGAGTTGGCTGATGACAAATGTTCCAAACACACCCCATGCACAACTACAGCGGGGAAGTTGCCAGAAAGGAGTTCTGTTGGTAGTTCTTACACTGCCCCGGTAGCCAGATGAAAGACACCACAAAAGTGGTTCTACCTGCTTGCTGGGCTGAGATGGGGAATCGCTGACTTTTGGAGTCGGCTGGTGACAAAATGTTCCAAAGATACCCCATGCACAACTCCACCGGGGAAGGTGCAAGAAAGGAGTTCTGTTGATGGTTCTTACACTGCCCCGGTAGCCAGATGAAAGACACCACAAAAGTGGTTCTACCTGCTTTCCGGGCTGAGATGGGGAATCGCTGACTTTTGCAGTCGGCTGGTGACAAAATGTTGCAAACACACCCCATGCACAACTCCAGCGGGGAAGGTGCCAGAAAGGAGTTCTCTGGTAGTTTTTACATTGCTCCGCTAGGCAGCTGAAAGACACCACAAAAGTGGTTCTACCTCCTTTCTGGGCTGAGATGGGGAACCGCTGACTTTTGGAGTCGGCCGGTGACAAAACGTTCCAAACACACCCCATTCTCCACCGGGGAATGTGCCAGCAAGGAGTTCTCTAGTAGTTCTTACATTGCTCCGCTAGGCAGCTGAAAGACACCACGAGTGTGAGTGTTAGTGTGAGTGTGAGGGTGAGTGTGAGGGTTAGGGTGAGTGTGAGTGTGAGGGTGAGGGTGAGTGTGAGGGTGAGTGTGAGTGTGAGGGTGATTGTGAGTGTGAGTGTGAGGGTGAGGGCGAGTGTGAGTGTGAGGGTTAGGGTTAGGGTGAGGGTTAGGGTTAGTGTGAGGGTGAGTGTGAGGCTGAGTGTGAGTGTGAGTGTGAGGGTGAGTGTGAGTGTGAGGGTTAGGGTTAGGGTGAGTGTGAGGGTGAGTGTGAGTGTGAGTGTGAGTGTGAGTGTGAGGGTGAGTGTGAGGGTGAGTGTGAGGGTGAGGGCGAGTGTGAGTGTGAGGGTTAGGGTTAGGGTGAGGGTTAGGGTTAGTGTGAGGGTGAGTGTGAGGCTGAGTGTGAGTGTGAGTGTGAGGGTGAGTGTGAGTGTGAGGGTTAGGGTTAGGGTGAGTGTGAGGGTGAGTGTGAGTGTGAGTGTGAGTGTGAGGGTGAGGGTGAGTGTGAGGGTGAGTGTGAGGGTGAGTGTGAGTGTGAGGGAGAGGGTGAGGGTGAGGGTGAGGGTTAGGGTTAAGGTTAGGGTGAATGTGAGGGTGAGTGTGAGTTTGAGTGTAAGGGTGAGTGTGAGTGTGTGAGTGTGAGTTTGAGTGTGAGGGTGAGTGTGAGGGTTAGGGTTAAGATTAGTTTGAGTGTGAGGGTGAGTGTGAGTGTGAGTGTGAGGGTGAGTGTGAGGGTGAGTGTGAGGGTGAGTTTGAGGGTTAGGGTTAGGGTTAGGGTGAGTGTGAGGGTGAGGGTGAGTGTGAGGGTGAGTGTGAGGGTGAGGGTGAGGGTGAGTGTGAGTGTGAGTGTGAGTGTGAGGCGGAGGGTGAGTGTGAGGGTGAGTGTGAGTGTGAGTTTGAGTGTGAGTGTGAGGGTGAGTGTGAGGGTGACGGTAAGTGTGAGTGTGAGGGTTAGGGTTAAGATTAGTTTTAGTGTGAGGGTGAGTGTGAGTGTGAGTGTGAGGGTGAGTGTGAGTATGAGTGTGAGTGTGAGTGTGAGTGTGAGTGTGAGGGTGAGTGTGAGTATGAGTGTGAGTGTGAGTGTGAGGGTGAGGGTGACGGTAAGTGTGAGTGTGAGGGTTAAGGTTAGGGTTAGGGTGAGTGTGAGGGTTAGGGTGAGTGTGAGGGTGAGGGTGAGTGTGAGGGTGAGTGTTACTGTGAGTGCGAGTGTTAGTGTGAGGCTGAGTGTGAGTGTGAGTCCGAGTGTGAGTGTGATGGTGAGTGTGAGTGCGAGGGTGAGTGTGAGTTTGAGGGTTAGGGTTAGGGTTAGGGTGAGTGTGAGGGTGAGGGTGAGGGTGAGTGTGAGTGTGAGTCTGAGGCGGAGGGTGAGTGTGAGGGTGAGTGTGAGTTTGAGTGTGAGTGTGAGTGTGAGTGTGAGTGTGAGGGTGACGGTAAGTGTGAGTGTGAGGGTTAGGGTTAGGGTTAGGGTGAGCGTGAGTGTGATTGTGAGTGTGAGTGTGAGGATGAGTGTGAGGGTGAGTGTGAGTGTGTGTGTGAGTGTGAGGGTTAGGGTTAGGGTTAGGGTTAGGGTTAGGGTTAGGGTTAGGGTGAGTGTGAGGGTTAGGGTGAGTGTGAGTGTGAGTGTGAGTTTGAGTGTGAAGGTTAGGTTTAGGGTTAGCGTCGAGTGTGAGGGTGAGTGTGAGTATGAGTGTGAGTGTGATTGTGAGGGTGAGGATGAGTGTGAGTGTGAGTGTGAGTGTGAGGATAAGTGTGAGTATGAAGGTGAAAGTTCTGTTGGTAGTTCTGACACTGCCCCGGTAGCCAGATGAAAGAAACCACAAAAGTTGTTCTACCTGCTTTCTGGGCTGAGATGGGCAATCGCTGACTTTTGGAGTCGGCTGGTGACAAAATGTTCCAAAGACACCCCATGCACAACTCCACCGGGGAAGGTGCAAGAAAGGAGTTCTGTTGATAGTTCTTACACTGCCCCGGTAGCCAGATGGAAGACACCACAAAAGTAGTTCTACCTGCTTTCTGGGCTGAGATGGGGAATCGTTGACTTTTGGAGTCGGCTGGTGACAAAATGTTGCAAACACACCCCATGCACAACTCCACCGGGGAAGGTGCCAGAAAGGAGTTCTCTGGTAGTTTTTACATTGCTCCACTAGGCAGCTGAAAGACACCACAATAGTGGTTCTACCTGCTTTGTGGGCTGAGATGGGGAATCGCTGACTTTTGGAGTCGGCTGGTGACAAAATGTTCCAAAGATACCCCATGCACAACTCCACCGGGGAAGGTGCAAGAAAGGAGTTCTGTTGATGGTTCTTACACTGCCCCGGTAGCCAGATGAAAGACACCACAAAAGTGGTTCTACCTGCTTTCTGGGCTGAGATGGGGAACCGCTGTCTTTTGGAGTCGGCCGGAGACAAAACGTTCCAAAGACACCCCATGCACAACTCCCCCGGGGAAGGTGCCAGAAAGGAGTTCTCTGGTAGTTTTTACATTGCTCCGCTAGGCAGCTGAAAGACACCACAAAAGTGGTTCTACCGGCTTTCTGGGCTGAGATGGGGAATCGCTGACTTTTTGACTAAGCCGGTGAAAAAACGTTCCAAACACACCCCATGCACAACTCCACCGGGGAAGGTGCCAGAAGGGAGTTCTCTGGTAGTTTTTACATTGCTCAGTTAGGCAGCTGAAAGACACCACATAAGTTGTTCTACCCACTTTCTGGGCTGAGATGGGAACCGCTGACTTTTGGAGTCGGCTGGTGACAAAACGTTCCAAACACACCCCATGCACAACTCCATCGGGGAAGGTGCAAGAAAGGAGTTCTGTTGATAGTTCTTACACTGCCCCGGTAGCCAGATGGAAGACACCACAAAAGTAGTTCTACCTGCTTTCTGGGCTGAGATGGGGAATCGTTGACTTTTGGAGTCGGCTGGTGACAAAATGTTCCAAACACACCCCATGCACAACTCCACCGGGGAAGGTACCAGAAAGGGGTTCTGTTGGTAGTTCTGACACTGCCCCGGTAGCCAGATGAAAGACACCACAAAAGTGGTTCTACCTGCTTTCTGGGCTGAGATGGGGAACCGCTGACTTTTGGAGTCGGCCGGAGACAAAACATTCCAAAGACACCCCATGCACGACTCCCCCGGGGAAGGTGCCAGCAAGGAGTTCTCTGGTAGTTTTTACATTGCTCCGCTAGGCAGCTGAAAGACACCACAAAAGTGGTTCTACCTGCTTGCTGGGCTGAGATGGGGAATCACTGACTTTGGGAGTCGGCTGGTGACAAAATGTTCCAAACACACCCCATGCACAACTCCCCCGGGAAAGGTGCCAAAAAGGGATTCTGTTGGTGGTTCTTACACTGCCCCGGTAGCCAGATGAAAGACACCACAAAAGTGGTTCTACCTGCTTTCTGGGCTGAGATGGGGAACCGCTGTCTTTTGGAGTCGGCCGGAGACAAAACGTTCCAAAGACACCCCATGCACAACTCCCCCGGGGAAGGTGCCAGAAAGGAGTTCTCTGGTAGTTTTTACATTGCTCCGCTAGGCAGCTGAAAGACACCACGAGTGTGAGTGTTAGTGTGAGTGTGAGGGTGAGTGTGAGGGTTAGGGTGAGTGTGAGTGTGAGGGTGAGGGTGAGTGTGAGGGTGAGTGTGAGTGTGAGGGTGATTGTGAGTGTGAGTGTGAGGGTGAGGGCGAGTGTGAGTGTGAGGGTTAGGGTTAGGGTGAGGGTTAGGGTTAGTGTGAGGGTGAGTGTGAGGCTGAGTGTGAGTGTGAGTGTGAGGGTGAGTGTGAGTGTGAGGGTTAGGGTTAGGGTGAGTGTGAGGGTGAGTGTGAGTGTGAGTGTGAGTGTGAGTGTGAGTGTGAGGGTGAGTGTGAGGGTGAGTGTGAGGGTGAGGGTGAGTGTGAGTGTGAGGGTTAGGGTTAGGGTGAGGGTTAGGGTTAGTGTGAGGGTGAGTGTGAGGGTGAGTGTGAGGGTGAGTGTGAGGGAGAGGGTGAGTGTGAGTGTGAGGGTTAGGGTTAGGGTGAGTGTGAGGGTGAGTGTGAGTGTGAGTGTGAGTGTGAGGGTGAGGGTGAGTGTGAGGGTGAGTGTGAGGGTGAGTGTGAGTGTGAGGGAGAGGGTGAGGGTGAGGGTGAGGGTTAGGGTTAAGGTTAGGGTGAATGTGAGGGTGAGTGTGAGTTTGAGTGTAAGGGTGAGTGTGAGTGTGTGAGTGTGAGTGTGAGTTTGAGTGTGAGGGTGAGTGTGAGGGTTAGGGTTAAGATTAGTTTGAGTGTGAGGGTGAGTGTGAGTGTGAGTGTGAGGGTGAGTGTGAGTGTGAGGGTGAGTGTGAGGGTGAGTTTGAGGGTTAGGGTTAGGGTTAGGGTGAGTGTGAGGGTGAGTGTGAGTGTGAGGGTTAGGGTTAGGGTGAGTGTGAGGGTGAGTGTGAGTGTGAGTGTGAGGGTGAGTGTGAGGGTGAGTGTGAGGGTGAGTGTGAGTGTGAGGGAGAGGGTGAGGGTGAGGGTGAGGGTTAGGGTTAAGGTTAGGGTGAATGTGAGGGTGAGTGTGAGTTTGAGTGTAAGGGTGAGTGTGAGTGTGTGAGTGTGAGTGTGAGTTTGAGTGTGAGGGTGAGTGTGAGGGTTAGGGTTAAGATTAGTTTGAGTGTGAGGGTGAGTGTGAGTGTGAGTGTGATGGTGAGTGTGAGTGTGAGGGTGAGTGTGAGGGTGAGTTTGAGGGTTAGGGTTAGGGTTAGGGTGAGTGTGAGGGTGAGGGTGAGTGTGAGGGTGAGTGTGAGGGTGAGTGTGAGGGAGAGGGTGAGGGTGAGTGTGAGTGTGAGTGTGAGTGTGAGGCGGAGGGTGAGTGTGAGGGTGAGTGTGAGTGTGAGGGTGAGTGTGAGGGTGACGGTAAGTGTGAGTGTGAGGGTTAGGGTTAAGATTAGTTTTAGTGTGAGGGTGAGTGTGAGTGTGAGTGTGAGGGTGAGTGTGAGTATGAGTGTGAGTGTGAGTGTGAGTGTGAGGGTGAGTGTGAGTATGAGTGTGAGTGTGAGTGTGAGGGTGAGGGTGACGGTAAGTGTGAGTGTGAGGGTTAGAGTTAGGGTTAGGGTGAGTGTGAGGGTGAGGGTGAGTGTGAGGGTGAGTGTTACTGTGAGTGCGAGTGTTAGTGTGAGGCTGAGTGTGAGTGTGAGTGCGAGTGTGAGTGTGATGGTGAGTGTGAGTGCGAGGATGAGTGTGAGTTTGAGGGTTAGGGTTAGGGTTAGGGTGAGTGTGAGGGTGAGGGTGAGTGTGAGGGTGAGTGTGAGGGAGAGGGTGAGGGTGAGTGTGAGTGTGAGTCTGAGGCGGAGGGTGAGTGTGAGGGTGAGTGTGAGTTTGAGTGTGAGTGTGAGGGTGAGTGTGAGTGTGAGTGTGAGTGTGAGGGTGACGGTAAGTGTGAGTGTGAGGGTTAGGGTTAGGGTTAGGGTGAGCGTGAGTGTGATTGTGAGTGTGAGTGTGAGGATGAGTGTGAGGGTGAGTGTGAGTGTGTGTGTGAGTGTGAGGGTTAGGGTTAGGGTTAGGGTTAGGGTTAGGGTTAGGGTTAGGGTGAGTGTGAGGGTTAGGGTGAGTGTGAGCGTGAGTGTGAGTTTGAGTGTGAAGGTTAGGTTTAGGGTTAGCGTCGAGTGTGAGGGTGAGTGTGAGTATGAGTGTGAGTGTGATTGTGAGGGTGAGGATGAGTGTGAGTGTGAGTGTGAGTGTGAGGATAAGTGTGAGTATGAAGGTGAAAGTTCTGTTGGTAGTTCTGACACTGCCCCGGTAGCCAGATGAAAGAAACCACAAAAGTTGTTCTACCTGCTTTCTGGGCTGAGATGGGCAATCGCTGACTTTTGGAGTCGGCTGGTGACAAAATGTTCCAAAGATACCCCATGCACAACTCCACCGGGGAAGGTGCAAGAAAGGAGTTCTGTTGATGGTTCTTACACTGCCCCGGTAGCCAGATGAAAGACACCACAAAAGTGGTTCTACCTGCTTTCTGGGCTGAGATGGGGAACCGCTGTCTTTTGGAGTCGGCCGGAGACAAAACGTTCCAAAGACACCCCATGCACAACTCCCCCGGGGAAGGTGCCAGAAAGGAGTTCTCTGGTAGTTTTTACATTGCTCCGCTAGGCAGCTGAAAGACACCACAAAAGTGGTTCTACCGGCTTTCTGGGCTGAGATGGGGAATCGCTGACTTTTTGACTAAGCCGGTGAAAAAACGTTCCAAACACACCCCATGCACAACTCCACCGGGGAAGGTGCCAGAAGGGAGTTCTCTGGTAGTTTTTACATTGCTCAGTTAGGCAGCTGAAAGACACCACATAAGTTGTTCTACCCACTTTCTGGGCTGAGATGGGAACCGCTGACTTTTGGAGTCGGCTGGTGACAAAACGTTCCAAACACACCCCATGCACAACTCCATCGGGGAAGGTGCAAGAAAGGAGTTCTGTTGATAGTTCTTACACTGCCCCGGTAGCCAGATGGAAGACACCACAAAAGTAGTTCTACCTGCTTTCTGGGCTGAGATGGGGAATCGTTGACTTTTGGAGTCGGCTGGTGACAAAATGTTCCAAACACACCCCATGCACAACTCCACCGGGGAAGGTACCAGAAAGGGATTCTGTTGGTAGTTCTGACACTGCCCCGGTAGCCAGATGAAAGACACCACAAAAGTGGTTCTACCTGCTTTCTGTGCTGAGATGGGGAACCGCTGACTTTTGGAGTCGGCCGGAGACAAAACGTTCCAAAGACACCCCATGCACGACTCCCCCGGGGAAGGTGCCAGCAAGGAGTTCTCTGGTAGTTTTTACATTGCTCCGCTAGGCAGCTGAAAGACACCACAAAAGTGGTTCTACCTGCTTGCTGGGCTGAGATGGGGAATCACTGACTTTGGGAGTCGGCTGGTGACAAAATGTTCCAAACACACCCCATGCACAACTCCCCCGGGAAAGGTGCCAAAAAGGGATTCTGTTGGTGGTTCTTACACTGCTCCGGTAGCCAGATGAAAGACACCACAAAAGTGGTTCTACCTGCTTTCTGGGCTGAGATGGGGAACCGCTGTCTTTTGGAGTCGGCCGGAGACAAAACGTTCCAAAGACACCCCATGCACAACTCCCCCGGGGAAGGTGCCAGAAAGGAGTTCTCTGGTAGTTTTTACATTGCTCCGCTAGGCAGCTGAAAGACACCACAAAAGTGGTTCTACCTGCTTTCTGGGCTGAGATGGGGAATCGCTGACTTTTTGACTAAGCCGGTGAAAAAACGTTCCAAACACACCCCATGCACAACTCCACCGGGGAAGGTGCCAGAAGGGAGTTCTCTGGTAGTTTTTACATTGCTCAGTTAGGCAGCTGAAAGACACCACATAAGTTGTTCTACCCACTTTCTGGGCTGAGATGGGAACCGCTGACTTTTGGAGTCGGCTGGTGACAAAACGTTCCAAACACACCCCATGCACAACTCCAGCGGGGAAGGTGCCAGAAAGGAGTTCTGTTGGTAGTTCCGACACTGCCCCGGTAGCCTGCTGAAAGACACCACAAAAGTGGTTCTACCTTCTTGCTGGGCTGAGATGGGGAATCGCTGACTTATGGAGTTGGCTGATGACAAATGTTCCAAACACACCCCATGCACAACTACAGCGGGGAAGTTGCCAGAAAGGAGTTCTGTTGGTAGTTCTTACACTGCCCCGGTAGCCAGATGAAAGACACCACAAAAGTGGTTCTACCTGCTTGCTGGGCTGAGATGGGGAATCGCTGACTTTTGGAGTCGGCTGGTGACAAAATGTTCCAAAGATACCCCATGCACAACTCCACCGGGGAAGGTGCAAGAAAGGAGTTCTGTTGATGGTTCTTACACTGCCCCGGTAGCCAGATGAAAGACACCACAAAAGTGGTTCTACCTGCTTTCCGGGCTGAGATGGGGAATCGCTGACTTTTGGAGTCGGCTGGTGACAAAATGTTGCAAACACACCCCATGCACAACTCCACCGGGGAAGGTGCCAGAAAGGAGTTCTCTGGTAGTTTTTACATTGCTCCGCTAGGCAGCTGAAAGACACCACAAAAGTGGTTCTACCTGCTTTCTGTGCTGAGATGGGGAACCGCTGACTTTAGGAGTCGGCCGGTGACAAAACGTTCCAAACACACCCCATTCTCCACCGGGGAATGTGCCAGCAAGGAGTTCTCTAGTAGTTCTTACATTGCTCCGCTAGGCAGCTGAAAGACACCACGAGTGTGAGTGTTAGTGTGAGTGTGAGGGTGAGTGTGAGGGTTAGGGTTAGGGTGAGTGTGAGTGTGAGGGTGAGTGTGAGGGTGAGTGTGAGTGTGAGGGTGAGTGTGAGTGTGAGTGTGAGGGTGAGGGCGAGTGTGAGTGTGAGGGTTAGGGTTAGGGTGAGGGTTAGGGTTAGTATGAGGGTGAGTGTGAGGCTGAGTGTGAGTGTGAGTGTGAGGGTGAGTGTGAGTGTGAGGGTTAGGGTTAGGGTGAGTGTGAGGGTGAGTGTGAGTGTGAGTGTGAGTGTGAGTGTGAGGGTGAGTGTGAGGGTGAGTGTGAGGGTGAGGGCGAGTGTGAGTGTGAGGGTTAGGGTTAGGGTGAGGGTTAGGGTTAGTGTGAGGGTGAGTGTGAGGCTGAGTGTGAGTGTGAGTGTGAGGGTGAGTGTGAGTGTGAGGGTTAGGGTTAGGGTGAGTGTGAGGGTGAGTGTGAGTGTGAGTGTGAGTGTGAGTGTGAGGGTGAGTGTGAGGGTGAGTGTGAGTGTGAGGGAGAGGGTGAGGGTGAGGGTGAGGGTTAGGGTTAAGGTTAGGGTGAATGTGAGGGTGAGTGTGAGTTTGAGTGTAAGGGTGAGTGTGAGTGTGTGAGTGTGAGTGTGAGTTTGAGTGTGAGGGTGAGTGTGAGGGTTAGGGTTAAGATTAGTTTGAGTGTGAGGGTGAGTGTGAGTGTGAGTGTGAGGGTGAGTGTGAGTGTGAGGGTGAGTGTGAGGGTGAGTTTGAGGGTTAGGGTTAGGGTTAGGGTGAGTGTGAGGGTGAGGGTGAGTGTGAGGGTGAGTGTGAGGGTGAGTGTGAGGGAGAGGGTGAGGGTGAGTGTGAGTGTGAGTGTGAGTGTGAGGCGGAGGGTGAGTGTGAGGGTGAGTGTGAGTGTGAGTTTGAGTGTGAGTGTGAGGGTGAGTGTGAGGGTGACGGTAAGTGTGAGTGTGAGGGTTAGGGTTAAGATTAGTTTTAGTGTGAGGGTGAGTGTGAGTGTGAGTGTGAGGGTGAGTGTGAGTATGAGTGTGAGTGTGAGTGTGAGTGTGAGGGTGAGTGTGAGTATGAGTGTGAGTGTGAGTGTGAGGGTGAGGGTGACGGTAAGTGTGAGTGTGAGGGTTAGGGTTAGGGTTAGGGTGAGTGTGAGGGTGAGGGTGAGTGTGAGGGTGAGTGTTACTGTGAGTGCGAGTGTTAGTGTGAGGCTGAGTGTGAGTGTGAGTGTGATGGTGAGTGTGAGTGCGAGGGTGAGTGTGAGTTTGAGGGTTAGGGTTAGGGTTATGGTGAGTGTGAGGGTGAGGGTGAGTGTGAGGGTGAGTGTGAGGGTGAGTGTGAGGGTGAGTGTGAGTGTGAGTCTGAGGCGGAGGGTGAGTGTGAGGGTGAGTGTGAGTGTGAGTTTGAGTGTGAGTGTGAGGGTGAGTGTGAGTGTGAGTGTGAGGGTGACGGTAAGTGTGAGTGTGAGGGTTAGGGTTAGGGTTAGGGTGAGCGTGAGTGTGATTGTGAGTGTGAGTGTGAGGGTTAGGGTGAGGGTGAGTGTGAGGGTGAGTGTGAGTGTGTGTGTGAGTGTGAGGGTTAGGGTTAGGGTTAGGGTGAGGGTGAGTGTGAGTGTGAGTTTGAGTGTGAAGGTTAGGTTTAGGGTTAGCGTCGAGTGTGAGGGTGAGTGTGAGTATGAGTGTGAGTGTGATTGTGAGTGTGAGGATGAGTGTGAGTGTGAGTGTGAGTGTGAGGATAAGTGTGAGTATGAAGGTGAAAGTTCTGTTGGTAGTTCTGACACTGCCCCGGTAGCCAGATGAAAGAAACCACAAAAGTTGTTCTACCTGCTTTCTGGGCTGAGATGGGCAATCGCTGACTTTTGGAGTCGGCTGGTGACAAAATGTTCCAAAGATACCCCATGCACAACTCCACCGGGGAAGGTGCAAGAAAGGAGTTCTGTTGATGGTTCTTACACTACCCCGGTAGCCAGATGAAAGACACCACAAAAGTGGTTCTACCTGCTTTCTGGGCTGAGATGGGGAACCGCTGACTTTTGGAGTCGGCCGGTGACAAAACGTTCCAAACACACCCCATTCTCCACCGGGGAATGTGCCAGCAAGGAGTTCTCTGGTAGTTCTTACATTGCTCCGCTAGGCAGCTGAAAGACACCACGAGTGTGAGTGTTAGTGTGAGTGTGAGGGTGAGTGTGAGGGTTAGGGTTAGGGTGAGTGTGAGTGTGAGGGTGACGGTAAGTGTGAGTGTGAGGGTTAGGGTGAGCCTGAGTGTCATTGTGAGTGTGAGGGTTAGGGTGAGGGTGAGTGTGAGGGTGAGTGTGAGTGTGTGTGTGAGTGTGAGGGTGAGGGTTAGGGTTAGGGTGAGTGTGAGGGTTAGGGTGAGTGTGAGTGTGAGTGTGAGGGGGAGGGTGAGTGTGAGGGTGAGTGTGAGTGTGAGTTTGAGTGTGAGTGTGAGGGTGAGTGTGAGGGTGACGGTAAGTGTGAGTTTGAGGGTTAGGGTTAGGGTTAGGGTGAGGGTGAGTGTGATTGTGAGTGTGAGTGTGAGGGTTAGGGTGAGGGTGAGGGTGAGGGTGAGGGTGAGGGTGAGTGTGTGTGTGAGTGTGAAAGTGAGGGTGAGGGTTAGGGTTAGGGTTAGGGTTAGGGTGAGTGTGAGGGTGAGTTTGAGGCTGAGTGTGAGTGTGAGTGTGAGTGTGAGTGTGAGGGTGAGTGTGAGGGTGAGTGTGAGTGTGAGGGAGAGGGTGAGTGTGAGGGTGAGGGTTATGGTTAAGGTTAGGGTGAATGTGAGGGTGAGTGTGAGTTTGAGTGTAAGGGTGAGTTTGAGGGTGAGTGTGAGTGTGAGTGTGAGTGTGAGTGTGAGTGTGAGGGTGAGTGTGAGGGTGACGGTAAGTGTGAGTGTGAGGGTTAGGGTTAAGATTAGTTTTAGTGTGAGGGTGAGTGTGAGTGTGAGTGTGAGGGTGAGTGTGAGTATGAGTGTGAGTGTGAGTGTGAGTGTGAGGGTGAGTGTGAGTATGAGTGTGAGTGTGAGTGTGAGGGTGAGGGTGACGGTAAGTGTGAGTGTGAGGGTTAGGGTTAGGGTTAGGGTGAGTGTGAGGGTGAGGGTGAGTATGAGGGTGAGTGTTACTGTGAGTGCGAGTGTTAGTGTGAGGCTGAGTGTGAGTGTGAGTGCGAGTGTGAGTGTGATGGTGAGTGTGAGTGCGAGGGTGAGTGTGAGTTTGAGGGTTAGGGTTAGGGTTAGGGTGAGTGTGAGGGTGAGGGTGAGTGTGAGGGTGAGTGTGAGGGAGAGGGTGAGGGTGAGTGTGAGTGTGAGTCTGAGGCGGAGGGTGAGTGTGAGGGTGAGTGTGAGTTTGAGTGTGAGTGTGAGGGTGAGTGTGAGTGTGAGTGTGAGTGTGAGGGTGACGGTAAGTGTGAGTGTGAGGGTTAGGGTTAGGGTTAGGGTGAGCGTGAGTGTGATTGTGAGTGTGAGTGTGAGGGTGAGTGTGAGGGTGAGTGTGAGTGTGTGTGTGAGTGTGAGGGTTAGGGTTAGGGTTAGGGTGAGTGTGAGGGTTAGGGTGAGTGTGAGTGTGAGTGTGAGTTTGAGTGTGAAGGTTAGGTTTAGGGTTAGCGTCGAGTGTGAGGGTGAGTGTGAGTATGAGTGTGAGTGTGATTGTGAGGGTGAGGATGAGTGTGAGTGTGAGTGTGAGTGTGAGGATAAGTGTGAGTATGAAGGTGAAAGTTCTGTTGGTAGTTCTGACACTGCCCCGGTAGCCAGATGAAAGAAACCACAAAAGTTGTTCTACCTGCTTTCTGGGCTGAGATGGGCAATCGCTGACTTTTGGAGTCGGCTGGTGACAAAATGTTCCAAACACACCCCATGCACAACTCCACCGGGGAAGGTACCAGAAAGGGGTTCTGTTGGTAGTTCTGACACTGCCCCGGTAGCCAGATGAAAGACACCACAAAAGTGGTTCTACCTGCTTGCTGGGCTGAGATGGGGAACCGCTGACTTTTGGAGTCGGCCGGAGACAAAACGTTCCAAAGACACCCCATGCACGACTCCCCCGGGGAAGGTGCCAGCAAGGAGTTCTCTGGTAGTTTTTACATTGCTCCGCTAGGCAGCTGAAAGACACCACAAAAGTGGTTCTACCTGCTTGCTGGGCTGAGATGGGGAATCACTGACTTTGGGAGTCGGCTGGTGACAAAATGTTCCAAACACACCCCATGCACAACTCCCCCGGGAAAGGTGCCAAAAAGGGATTCTGTTGGTGGTTCTTACACTGCTCCGGTAGCCAGATGAAAGACACCACAAAAGTGGTTCTACCTGCTTTCTGGGCTGAGATGGGGAACCGCTGTCTTTTGGAGTCGGCCGGAGACAAAACGTTCCAAAGACACCCCATGCACAACTCCCCCGGGGAAGGTGCCAGAAAGGAGTTCTCTGGTAGTTTTTACATTGCTCCGCTAGGCAGCTGAAAGACACCACAAAAGTGGTTCTACCTGCTTTCTGGGCTGAGATGGGGAATCGCTGACTTTTTGACTAAGCCGGTGAAAAAACGTTCCAAACACACCCCATGCACAACTCCACCGGGGAAGGTGCCAGAAGGGAGTTCTCTGGTAGTTTTTACATTGCTCAGTTAGGCAGCTGAAAGACACCACATAAGTTGTTCTACCCACTTTCTGGGCTGAGATGGGAACCGCTGACTTTTGGAGTCGGCTGGTGACAAAACGTTCCAAACACACCCCATGCACAACTCCAGCGGGGAAGGTGCCAGAAAGGAGTTCTGTTGGTAGTTCCGACACTGCCCCGGTAGCCTGCTGAAAGACACCACAAAAGTGGTTCTACCTTCTTGCTGGGCTGAGATGGGGAATCGCTGACTTATGGAGTTGGCTGATGACAAATGTTCCAAACACACCCCATGCACAACTACAGCGGGGAAGTTGCCAGAAAGGAGTTCTGTTGGTAGTTCTTACACTGCCCCGGTAGCCAGATGAAAGACACCACAAAAGTGGTTCTACCTGCTTGCTGGGCTGAGATGGGGAATCGCTGACTTTTGGAGTCGGCTGGTGACAAAATGTTCCAAAGATACCCCATGCACAACTCCACCGGGGAAGGTGCAAGAAAGGAGTTCTGTTGATGGTTCTTACACTGCCCCGGTAGCCAGATGAAAGACACCACAAAAGTGGTTCTACCTGCTTTCCGGGCTGAGATGGGGAATCGCTGACTTTTGGAGTCGGCTGGTGACAAAATGTTGCAAACACACCCCATGCACAACTCCACCGGGGAAGGTGCCAGAAAGGAGTTCTCTGGTAGTTTTTACATTGCTCCGCTAGGCAGCTGAAAGACACCACAAAAGTGGTTCTACCTGCTTTCTGTGCTGAGATGGGGAACCGCTGACTTTTGGAGTCGGCCGGTGACAAAACGTTCCAAACACACCCCATTCTCCACCGGGGAATGTGCCAGCAAGGAGTTCTCTAGTAGTTCTTACATTGCTCCGCTAGGCAGCTGAAAGACACCACGAGTGTGAGTGTTAGTGTGAGTGTGAGGGTGAGTGTGAGGGTTAGGGTGAGTGTGAGTGTGAGGGTGAGGGTGAGTGTGAGGGTGAGTGTGAGTGTGAGGGTGATTGTGAGTGTGAGTGTGAGGGTGAGGGCGAGTGTGAGTGTGAGGGTTAGGGTTAGGGTGAGGGTTAGGGTTAGTGTGAGGGTGAGTGTGAGGCTGAGTGTGAGTGTGAGTGTGAGGGTGAGTGTGAGTGTGAGGGTTAGGGTTAGGGTGAGTGTGAGGGTGAGTGTGAGTGTGAGTGTGAGTGTGAGTGTGAGGGTGAGTGTGAGGGTGAGTGTGAGGGTGAGGGTGAGTGTGAGTGTGAGGGTTAGGGTTAGGGTGAGGGTTAGGGTTAGTGTGAGGGTGAGTGTGAGGCTGAGTGTGAGTGTGAGTGTGAGGGTGAGTGTGAGTGTGAGTGTGAGGGTGAGTGTGAGTGTGAGGGTGAGTGTGAGTGTGAGTGTGAGTGTGAGGGTGAGGGTGAGTGTGAGGGTGAGTGTGAGGGTGAGTGTGAGTGTGAGGGAGAGGGTGAGGGTGAGGGTGAGGGTTAGGGTTAAGGTTAGGGTGAATGTGAGGGTGAGTGTGAGTTTGAGTGTAAGGGTGAGTGTGAGTGTGTGAGTGTGAGTGTGAGTTTGAGTGTGAGGGTGAGTGTGAGGGTTAGGGTTAAGATTAGTTTGAGTGTGAGGGTGAGTGTGAGTGTGAGTGTGATGGTGAGTGTGAGTGTGAGGGTGAGTGTGAGGGTGAGTTTGAGGGTTAGGGTTAGGGTTAGGGTGAGTGTGAGGGTGAGGGTGAGTGTGAGGGTGAGTGTGAGGGTGAGTGTGAGGCGGAGGGTGAGTGTGAGGGTGAGTGTGAGTGTGAGTTTGAGTGTGAGTGTGAGGGTGAGTGTGAGGGTGACGGTAAGTGTGAGTGTGAGGGTTAGGGTTAAGATTAGTTTTAGTGTGAGGGTGAGTGTGAGTGTGAGTGTGAGTGTGAGTGTGAGTATGAGTGTGAGTGTGAGTGTGAGTGTGAGGGTGAGTGTGAGTATGAGTGTGAGTGTGAGTGTGAGGGTGAGGGTGACGGTAAGTGTGAGTGTGAGGGTTAGGGTTAGGGTTAGGGTGAGTGTGAGGGTGAGGATGAGTGTGAGGGTGAGTGTTACTGTGAGTGCGAGTGTTAGTGTGAGGCTGAGTGTGAGTGTGAGTGCGAGTGTGAGTGTGATGGTGAGTGTGAGTGCGAGGGTGAGTGTGAGTTTGAGGGTTAGGGTTAGGGTTAGGGTGAGTGTGAGGGTGAGGGTGAGTGTGAGGGTGAGTGTGAGGGAGAGGGTGAGGGTGAGTGTGAGTGTGAGTCTGAGGCGGAGGGTGAGTGTGAGGGTGAGTGTGAGTGTGAGTTTGAGTGTGAGGGTGAGTGTGAGTGTGAGTGTGAGTGTGAGGGTGACGGTAAGTGTGAGTGTGAGGGTTAGGGTTAGGGTTAGGGTGAGCGTGAGTGTGATTGTGAGTGTGAGTGTGAGGGTTAGGGTGAGGGTGAGTGTGAGGGTGAGTGTGAGTGTGTGTGTGAGTGTGAGGGTTAGGGTTAGGGTTAGGGTGAGTGTGAGTGTGAGTGTGAGTTTGAGTGTGAAGGTTAGGTTTAGGGTTAGCGTCGAGTGTGAGGGTGAGTGTGAGTATGAGTGTGAGTGTGATTGTGAGTGTGAGGATGAGTGTGAGTGTGAGTGTGAGTGTGAGGATAAGTGTGAGTATGAAGGTGAAAGTTCTGTTGGTAGTTCTGACACTGCCCCGGTAGCCAGATGAAAGAAACCACAAAAGTTGTTCTACCTGCTTTCTGGGCTGAGATGGGCAATCGCTGACTTTTGGAGTCGGCTGGTGACAAAATGTTCCAAAGATACCCCATGCACAACTCCACCGGGGAAGGTGCAAGAAAGGAGTTCTGTTGATGGTTCTTACACTGCCCCGGTAGCCAGATGAAAGACACCACAAAAGTGGTTCTACCTGCTTTCCGGGCTGAGATGGGGAATCGCTGACTTTTGGAGTCGGCTGGTGACAAAATGTTGCAAACACACCCCATGCACAACTCCACCGGGGAAGGTGCCAGAAAGGAGTT
Organism: Falco punctatus; assembly: GCF_963210335.1. Lineage (NCBI taxonomy): Eukaryota > Metazoa > Chordata > Aves > Falconiformes > Falconidae > Falco > Falco punctatus. Next base: position 76,598 of record NW_027660107.1, read on the forward strand.
CTCTGGTAGTTTTTACATTGCTCCGCTAGGCAGCTGAAAGACACCACAAAAGTGGTTCTACCTGCTTTCTGTGCTGAGATGGGGAACCGCTGACTTTTGGAGTCGGCCGGTGACAAAACGTTCCAAACACACCCCATTCTCCACCGGGGAATGTGCCAGCAAGGAGTTCTCTAGTAGTTCTTACATTGCTCCGCTAGGCAGCTGAAAGACACCACGAGTGTGAGTGTTAGTGTGAGTGTGAGGGTGAGTGTGAGGGTTAGGGTGAGTGTGAGTGTGAGGGTGAGGGTGAGTGTGAGGGTGAGTGTGAGTGTGAGGGTGATTGTGAGTGTGAGTGTGAGGGTGAGGGCGAGTGTGAGTGTGAGGGTTAGGGTTAGGGTGAGGGTTAGGGTTAGTGTGAGGGTGAGTGTGAGGCTGAGTGTGAGTGTGAGTGTGAGGGTGAGTGTGAGTGTGAGGGTTAGGGTTAGGGTGAGTGTGAGGGTGAGTGTGAGTGTGAGTGTGAGTGTGAGTGTGAGGGTGAGTGTGAGGGTGAGTGTGAGGGTGAGGGTGAGTGTGAGTGTGAGGGTTAGGGTTAGGGTGAGGGTTAGGGTTAGTGTGAGGGTGAGTGTGAGGCTGAGTGTGAGTGTGAGTGTGAGGGTGAGTGTGAGTGTGAGTGTGAGGGTGAGTGTGAGTGTGAGGGTGAGTGTGAGTGTGAGTGTGAGTGTGAGGGTGAGGGTGAGTGTGAGGGTGAGTGTGAGGGTGAGTGTGAGTGTGAGGGAGAGGGTGAGGGTGAGGGTGAGGGTTAGGGTTAAGGTTAGGGTGAATGTGAGGGTGAGTGTGAGTTTGAGTGTAAGGGTGAGTGTGAGTGTGTGAGTGTGAGTGTGAGTTTGAGTGTGAGGGTGAGTGTGAGGGTTAGGGTTAAGATTAGTTTGAGTGTGAGGGTGAGTGTGAGTGTGAGTGTGATGGTGAGTGTGAGTGTGAGGGTGAGTGTGAGGGTGAGTTTGAGGGTTAGGGTTAGGGTTAGGGTGAGTGTGAGGGTGAGGGTGAGTGTGAGGGTGAGTGTGAGGGTGAGTGTGAGGCGGAGGGTGAGTGTGAGGGTGAGTGTGAGTGTGAGTTTGAGTGTGAGTGTGAGGGTGAGTGTGAGGGTGACGGTAAGTGTGAGTGTGAGGGTTAGGGTTAAGATTAGTTTTAGTGTGAGGGTGAGTGTGAGTGTGAGTGTGAGTGTGAGTGTGAGTATGAGTGTGAGTGTGAGTGTGAGTGTGAGGGTGAGTGTGAGTATGAGTGTGAGTGTGAGTGTGAGGGTGAGGGTGACGGTAAGTGTGAGTGTGAGGGTTAGGGTTAGGGTTAGGGTGAGTGTGAGGGTGAGGATGAGTGTGAGGGTGAGTGTTACTGTGAGTGCGAGTGTTAGTGTGAGGCTGAGTGTGAGTGTGAGTGCGAGTGTGAGTGTGATGGTGAGTGTGAGTGCGAGGGTGAGTGTGAGTTTGAGGGTTAGGGTTAGGGTTAGGGTGAGTGTGAGGGTGAGGGTGAGTGTGAGGGTGAGTGTGAGGGAGAGGGTGAGGGTGAGTGTGAGTGTGAGTCTGAGGCGGAGGGTGAGTGTGAGGGTGAGTGTGAGTGTGAGTTTGAGTGTGAGGGTGAGTGTGAGTGTGAGTGTGAGTGTGAGGGTGACGGTAAGTGTGAGTGTGAGGGTTAGGGTTAGGGTTAGGGTGAGCGTGAGTGTGATTGTGAGTGTGAGTGTGAGGGTTAGGGTGAGGGTGAGTGTGAGGGTGAGTGTGAGTGTGTGTGTGAGTGTGAGGGTTAGGGTTAGGGTTAGGGTGAGTGTGAGTGTGAGTGTGAGTTTGAGTGTGAAGGTTAGGTTTAGGGTTAGCGTCGAGTGTGAGGGTGAGTGTGAGTATGAGTGTGAGTGTGATTGTGAGTGTGAGGATGAGTGTGAGTGTGAGTGTGAGTGTGAGGATAAGTGTGAGTATGAAGGTGAAAGTTCTGTTGGTAGTTCTGACACTGCCCCGGTAGCCAGATGAAAGAAACCACAAAAGTTGTTCTACCTGCTTTCTGGGCTGAGATGGGCAATCGCTGACTTTTGGAGTCGGCTGGTGACAAAATGTTCCAAAGATACCCCATGCACAACTCCACCGGGGAAGGTGCAAGAAAGGAGTTCTGTTGATGGTTCTTACACTACCCCGGTAGCCAGATGAAAGACACCACAAAAGTGGTTCTACCTGCTTTCTGGGCTGAGATGGGGAATCGCTGACTTTTGGAGTCGGCCGGTGACAAAACGTTCCAAACACACCCCATTCTCCACCGGGGAATGTGCCAGCAAGGAGTTCTCTGGTAGTTCTTACATTGCTCCGCTAGGCAGCTGAAAGACACCACGAGTGTGAGTGTTAGTGTGAGTGTGAGGGTGAGTGTGAGGGTTAGGGTTAGGGTGAGTGTGAGTGTGAGGGTGACGGTAAGTGTGAGTGTGAGGGTTAGGGTGAGCCTGAGTGTCATTGTGAGTGTGAGGGTTAGGGTGAGGGTGAGTGTGAGGGTGAGTGTGAGTGTGTGTGTGAGTGTGAGGGTGAGGGTTAGGGTTAGGGTGAGTGTGAGGGTTAGGGTGAGTGTGAGTGTGAGTGTGAGGGGGAGGGTGAGTGTGAGGGTGAGTGTGAGTGTGAGTGTGAGTGTGAGTTTGAGTGTGAGTGTGAGGGTGAGTGTGAGGGTGACGGTAAGTGTGAGTTTGAGGGTTAGGGTTAGGGTTAGGGTGAGGGTGAGTGTGATTGTGAGTGTGAGTGTGAGGGTTAGGGTGAGGGTGAGGGTGAGGGTGAGGGTGAGGGTGAGTGTGTGTGTGAGTGTGAAAGTGAGGGTGAGGGTTAGGGTTAGGGTTAGGGTTAGGGTGAGTGTGAGGGTGAGTTTGAGGCTGAGTGTGAGTGTGAGTGTGAGGGTGAGTGTGAGGGTGAGTGTGAGTGTGAGGGAGAGGGTGAGTGTGAGGGTGAGGGTTATGGTTAAGGTTAGGGTGAATGTGAGGGTGAGTGTGAGTTTGAGTGTAAGGGTGAGTTTGAGGGTGAGTGTGAGTGTGAGTGTGAGTGTGAGTGTGAGGGTGAGTGTGAGGGTGACGGTAAGTGTGAGTGTGAGGGTTAGGGTTAAGATTAGTTTTAGTGTGAGGGTGAGTGTGAGTGTGAGTGTGAGGGTGAGTGTGAGTATGAGTGTGAGTGTGAGTGTGAGTGTGAGTATGAGTGTGAGTGTGAGTGTGAGGGTGAGGGTGACGGTAAGTGTGAGTGTGAGGGTTAGGGTTAGGGTTAGGGTGAGTGTGAGGGTGAGGGTGAGTGTGAGGGTGAGTGTTACTGTGAGTGCGAGTGTTAGTGTGAGGCTGAGTGTGAGTGTGAGTGCGAGTGTGAGTGTGATGGTGAGTGTGAGTGCGAGGGTGAGTGTGAGTTTGAGGGTTAGGGTTAGGGTTAGGGTGAGTGTGAGGGTGAGGGTGAGTGTGAGGGAGAGGGTGAGGGTGAGTGTGAGTGTGAGTCTGAGGCGGAGGGTGAGCGTGAGTGTGATTGTGAGTGTGAGTGTGAGTGTGAGTGTGAGGGTGAGTGTGAGTGTGAGTGTGAGGGTGACGGTAAGTGTGAGTGTGAGGGTTAGGGTTAGGGTTAGGGTGAGCGTGAGTGTGATTGTGAGTGTGATTGTGAGTGTGAGTGTGAGGGTGAGTGTGAGGGTGAGTGTGAGTGTGTGTGTGAGTGTGAGGGTTAGGGTTAGGGTTAGGGTGAGTGTGAGGGTTAGGGTGAGTGTGAGTGTGAGTGTGAGTTTGAGTGTGAAGGTTAGGTTTAGGGTTAGCGTCGAGTGTGAGGGTGAGTGTGAGTATGAGTGTGAGTGTGATTGTGAGGGTGAGGATGAGTGTGAGTGTGAGTGTGAGTGTGAGGATAAGTGTGAGTATGAAGGTGAAAGTTCTGTTGGTAGTTCTGACACTGCCCCGGTAGCCAGATGAAAGAAACCACAAAAGTTGTTCTACCTGCTTTCTGGGCTGAGATGGGCAATCGCTGACTTTTGGAGTCGGCTGGTGACAAAATGTTCCAAACACACCCCATGCACAACTCCACCGGGGAAGGTACCAGAAAGGGGTTCTGTTGGTAGTTCTGACACTGCCCCGGTAGCCAGATGAAAGACACCACAAAAGTGGTTCTACCTGCTTGCTGGGCTGAGATGGGGAACCGCTGACTTTTGGAGTCGGCCGGAGACAAAACGTTCCAAAGACACCCCATGCACGACTCCCCCGGGGAAGGTGCCAGCAAGGAGTTCTCTGGTAGTTTTTACATTGCTCCGCTAGGCAGCTGAAAGACACCACAAAAGTGGTTCTACCTGCTTGCTGGGCTGAGATGGGGAATCACTGACTTTGGGAGTCGGCTGGTGACAAAATGTTCCAAACACACCCCATGCACAACTCCCCCGGGAAAGGTGCCAAAAAGGGATTCTGTTGGTGGTTCTTACACTGCTCCGGTAGCCAGATGAAAGACACCACAAAAGTGGTTCTACCTGCTTTCTGGGCTGAGATGGGGAACCGCTGTCTTTTGGAGTCGGCCGGAGACAAAACGTTCCAAAGACACCCCATGCACAACTCCCCCGGGGAAGGTGCCAGAAAGGAGTTCTCTGGTAGTTTTTACATTGCTCCGCTAGGCAGCTGAAAGACACCACAAAAGTGGTTCTACCTGCTTTCTGGGCTGAGATGGGGAATCGCTGACTTTTTGACTAAGCCGGTGAAAAAACGTTCCAAACACACCCCATGCACAACTCCACCGGGGAAGGTGCCAGAAGGGAGTTCTCTGGTAGTTTTTACATTGCTCAGTTAGGCAGCTGAAAGACACCACATAAGTTGTTCTACCCACTTTCTGGGCTGAGATGGGAACCGCTGACTTTTGGAGTCGGCTGGTGACAAAACGTTCCAAACACACCCCATGCACAACTCCAGCGGGGAAGGTGCCAGAAAGGAGTTCTGTTGGTAGTTCCGACACTGCCCCGGTAGCCTGCTGAAAGACACCACAAAAGTGGTTCTACCTTCTTGCTGGGCTGAGATGGGGAATCGCTGACTTATGGAGTTGGCTGATGACAAATGTTCCAAACACACCCCATGCACAACTACAGCGGGGAAGTTGCCAGAAAGGAGTTCTGTTGGTAGTTCTTACACTGCCCCGGTAGCCAGATGAAAGACACCACAAAAGTGGTTCTACCTGCTTGCTGGGCTGAGATGGGGAATCGCTGACTTTTGGAGTCGGCTGGTGACAAAATGTTCCAAAGATACCCCATGCACAACTCCACCGGGGAAGGTGCAAGAAAGGAGTTCTGTTGATGGTTCTTACACTGCCCCGGTAGCCAGATGAAAGACACCACAAAAGTGGTTCTACCTGCTTTCCGGGCTGAGATGGGGAATCGCTGACTTTTGGAGTCGGCTGGTGACAAAATGTTGCAAACACACCCCATGCACAACTCCACCGGGGAAGGTGCCAGAAAGGAGTTCTCTGGTAGTTTTTACATTGCTCCGCTAGGCAGCTGAAAGACACCACAAAAGTGGTTCTACCTGCTTTCTGTGCTGAGATGGGGAACCGCTGACTTTAGGAGTCGGCCGGTGACAAAACGTTCCAAACACACCCCATTCTCCACCGGGGAATGTGCCAGCAAGGAGTTCTCTAGTAGTTCTTACATTGCTCCGCTAGGCAGCTGAAAGACACCACGAGTGTGAGTGTTAGTGTGAGTGTGAGGGTGAGTGTGAGGGTTAGGGTTAGGGTGAGTGTGAGTGTGAGGGTGAGTGTGAGGGTGAGTGTGAGTGTGAGGGTGAGTGTGAGTGTGAGTGTGAGGGTGAGGGCGAGTGTGAGTGTGAGGGTTAGGGTTAGGGTGAGGGTTAGGGTTAGTATGAGGGTGAGTGTGAGGCTGAGTGTGAGTGTGAGTGTGAGGGTGAGTGTGAGTGTGAGGGTTAGGGTTAGGGTGAGTGTGAGGGTGAGTGTGAGTGTGAGTGTGAGTGTGAGTGTGAGGGTGAGTGTGAGGGTGAGTGTGAGGGTGAGGGCGAGTGTGAGTGTGAGGGTTAGGGTTAGGGTGAGGGTTAGGGTTAGTGTGAGGGTGAGTGTGAGGCTGAGTGTGAGTGTGAGTGTGAGGGTGAGTGTGAGTGTGAGGGTTAGGGTTAGGGTGAGTGTGAGGGTGAGTGTGAGTGTGAGTGTGAGTGTGAGTGTGAGGGTGAGTGTGAGGGTGAGTGTGAGTGTGAGGGAGAGGGTGAGGGTGAGGGTGAGGGTTAGGGTTAAGGTTAGGGTGAATGTGAGGGTGAGTGTGAGTTTGAGTGTAAGGGTGAGTGTGAGTGTGTGAGTGTGAGTGTGAGTTTGAGTGTGAGGGTGAGTGTGAGGGTTAGGGTTAAGATTAGTTTGAGTGTGAGGGTGAGTGTGAGTGTGAGTGTGAGGGTGAGTGTGAGTGTGAGGGTGAGTGTGAGGGTGAGTTTGAGGGTTAGGGTTAGGGTTAGGGTGAGTGTGAGGGTGAGGGTGAGTGTGAGGGTGAGTGTGAGGGTGAGTGTGAGGGAGAGGGTGAGGGTGAGTGTGAGTGTGAGTGTGAGTGTGAGGCGGAGGGTGAGTGTGAGGGTGAGTGTGAGTGTGAGTTTGAGTGTGAGTGTGAGGGTGAGTGTGAGGGTGACGGTAAGTGTGAGTGTGAGGGTTAGGGTTAAGATTAGTTTTAGTGTGAGGGTGAGTGTGAGTGTGAGTGTGAGGGTGAGTGTGAGTATGAGTGTGAGTGTGAGTGTGAGTGTGAGGGTGAGTGTGAGTATGAGTGTGAGTGTGAGTGTGAGGGTGAGGGTGACGGTAAGTGTGAGTGTGAGGGTTAGGGTTAGGGTTAGGGTGAGTGTGAGGGTGAGGGTGAGTGTGAGGGTGAGTGTTACTGTGAGTGCGAGTGTTAGTGTGAGGCTGAGTGTGAGTGTGAGTGTGATGGTGAGTGTGAGTGCGAGGGTGAGTGTGAGTTTGAGGGTTAGGGTTAGGGTTATGGTGAGTGTGAGGGTGAGGGTGAGTGTGAGGGTGAGTGTGAGGGTGAGTGTGAGGGTGAGTGTGAGTGTGAGTCTGAGGCGGAGGGTGAGTGTGAGGGTGAGTGTGAGTGTGAGTTTGAGTGTGAGTGTGAGGGTGAGTGTGAGTGTGAGTGTGAGGGTGACGGTAAGTGTGAGTGTGAGGGTTAGGGTTAGGGTTAGGGTGAGCGTGAGTGTGATTGTGAGTGTGAGTGTGAGGGTTAGGGTGAGGGTGAGTGTGAGGGTGAGTGTGAGTGTGTGTGTGAGTGTGAGGGTTAGGGTTAGGGTTAGGGTGAGGGTGAGTGTGAGTGTGAGTTTGAGTGTGAAGGTTAGGTTTAGGGTTAGCGTCGAGTGTGAGGGTGAGTGTGAGTATGAGTGTGAGTGTGATTGTGAGTGTGAGGATGAGTGTGAGTGTGAGTGTGAGTGTGAGGATAAGTGTGAGTATGAAGGTGAAAGTTCTGTTGGTAGTTCTGACACTGCCCCGGTAGCCAGATGAAAGAAACCACAAAAGTTGTTCTACCTGCTTTCTGGGCTGAGATGGGCAATCGCTGACTTTTGGAGTCGGCTGGTGACAAAATGTTCCAAAGATACCCCATGCACAACTCCACCGGGGAAGGTGCAAGAAAGGAGTTCTGTTGATGGTTCTTACACTACCCCGGTAGCCAGATGAAAGACACCACAAAAGTGGTTCTACCTGCTTTCTGGGCTGAGATGGGGAACCGCTGACTTTTGGAGTCGGCCGGTGACAAAACGTTCCAAACACACCCCATTCTCCACCGGGGAATGTGCCAGCAAGGAGTTCTCTGGTAGTTCTTACATTGCTCCGCTAGGCAGCTGAAAGACACCACGAGTGTGAGTGTTAGTGTGAGTGTGAGGGTGAGTGTGAGGGTTAGGGTTAGGGTGAGTGTGAGTGTGAGGGTGACGGTAAGTGTGAGTGTGAGGGTTAGGGTGAGCCTGAGTGTCATTGTGAGTGTGAGGGTTAGGGTGAGGGTGAGTGTGAGGGTGAGTGTGAGTGTGTGTGTGAGTGTGAGGGTGAGGGTTAGGGTTAGGGTGAGTGTGAGGGTTAGGGTGAGTGTGAGTGTGAGTGTGAGGGGGAGGGTGAGTGTGAGGGTGAGTGTGAGTGTGAGTTTGAGTGTGAGTGTGAGGGTGAGTGTGAGGGTGACGGTAAGTGTGAGTTTGAGGGTTAGGGTTAGGGTTAGGGTGAGGGTGAGTGTGATTGTGAGTGTGAGTGTGAGGGTTAGGGTGAGGGTGAGGGTGAGGGTGAGGGTGAGGGTGAGTGTGTGTGTGAGTGTGAAAGTGAGGGTGAGGGTTAGGGTTAGGGTTAGGGTTAGGGTGAGTGTGAGGGTGAGTTTGAGGCTGAGTGTGAGTGTGAGTGTGAGTGTGAGTGTGAGGGTGAGTGTGAGGGTGAGTGTGAGTGTGAGGGAGAGGGTGAGTGTGAGGGTGAGGGTTATGGTTAAGGTTAGGGTGAATGTGAGGGTGAGTGTGAGTTTGAGTGTAAGGGTGAGTTTGAGGGTGAGTGTGAGTGTGAGTGTGAGTGTGAGTGTGAGTGTGAGGGTGAGTGTGAGGGTGACGGTAAGTGTGAGTGTGAGGGTTAGGGTTAAGATTAGTTTTAGTGTGAGGGTGAGTGTGAGTGTGAGTGTGAGGGTGAGTGTGAGTATGAGTGTGAGTGTGAGTGTGAGTGTGAGGGTGAGTGTGAGTATGAGTGTGAGTGTGAGTGTGAGGGTGAGGGTGACGGTAAGTGTGAGTGTGAGGGTTAGGGTTAGGGTTAGGGTGAGTGTGAGGGTGAGGGTGAGTATGAGGGTGAGTGTTACTGTGAGTGCGAGTGTTAGTGTGAGGCTGAGTGTGAGTGTGAGTGCGAGTGTGAGTGTGATGGTGAGTGTGAGTGCGAGGGTGAGTGTGAGTTTGAGGGTTAGGGTTAGGGTTAGGGTGAGTGTGAGGGTGAGGGTGAGTGTGAGGGTGAGTGTGAGGGAGAGGGTGAGGGTGAGTGTGAGTGTGAGTCTGAGGCGGAGGGTGAGTGTGAGGGTGAGTGTGAGTTTGAGTGTGAGTGTGAGGGTGAGTGTGAGTGTGAGTGTGAGTGTGAGGGTGACGGTAAGTGTGAGTGTGAGGGTTAGGGTTAGGGTTAGGGTGAGCGTGAGTGTGATTGTGAGTGTGAGTGTGAGGGTGAGTGTGAGGGTGAGTGTGAGTGTGTGTGTGAGTGTGAGGGTTAGGGTTAGGGTTAGGGTGAGTGTGAGGGTTAGGGTGAGTGTGAGTGTGAGTGTGAGTTTGAGTGTGAAGGTTAGGTTTAGGGTTAGCGTCGAGTGTGAGGGTGAGTGTGAGTATGAGTGTGAGTGTGATTGTGAGGGTGAGGATGAGTGTGAGTGTGAGTGTGAGTGTGAGGATAAGTGTGAGTATGAAGGTGAAAGTTCTGTTGGTAGTTCTGACACTGCCCCGGTAGCCAGATGAAAGAAACCACAAAAGTTGTTCTACCTGCTTTCTGGGCTGAGATGGGCAATCGCTGACTTTTGGAGTCGGCTGGTGACAAAATGTTCCAAACACACCCCATGCACAACTCCACCGGGGAAGGTACCAGAAAGGGGTTCTGTTGGTAGTTCTGACACTGCCCCGGTAGCCAGATGAAAGACACCACAAAAGTGGTTCTACCTGCTTGCTGGGCTGAGATGGGGAACCGCTGACTTTTGGAGTCGGCCGGAGACAAAACGTTCCAAAGACACCCCATGCACGACTCCCCCGGGGAAGGTGCCAGCAAGGAGTTCTCTGGTAGTTTTTACATTGCTCCGCTAGGCAGCTGAAAGACACCACAAAAGTGGTTCTACCTGCTTGCTGGGCTGAGATGGGGAATCACTGACTTTGGGAGTCGGCTGGTGACAAAATGTTCCAAACACACCCCATGCACAACTCCCCCGGGAAAGGTGCCAAAAAGGGATTCTGTTGGTGGTTCTTACACTGCTCCGGTAGCCAGATGAAAGACACCACAAAAGTGGTTCTACCTGCTTTCTGGGCTGAGATGGGGAACCGCTGTCTTTTGGAGTCGGCCGGAGACAAAACGTTCCAAAGACACCCCATGCACAACTCCCCCGGGGAAGGTGCCAGAAAGGAGTTCTCTGGTAGTTTTTACATTGCTCCGCTAGGCAGCTGAAAGACACCACAAAAGTGGTTCTACCTGCTTTCTGGGCTGAGATGGGGAATCGCTGACTTTTTGACTAAGCCGGTGAAAAAACGTTCCAAACACACCCCATGCACAACTCCACCGGGGAAGGTGCCAGAAGGGAGTTCTCTGGTAGTTTTTACATTGCTCAGTTAGGCAGCTGAAAGACACCACATAAGTTGTTCTACCCACTTTCTGGGCTGAGATGGGAACCGCTGACTTTTGGAGTCGGCTGGTGACAAAACGTTCCAAACACACCCCATGCACAACTCCAGCGGGGAAGGTGCCAGAAAGGAGTTCTGTTGGTAGTTCCGACACTGCCCCGGTAGCCTGCTGAAAGACACCACAAAAGTGGTTCTACCTTCTTGCTGGGCTGAGATGGGGAATCGCTGACTTATGGAGTTGGCTGATGACAAATGTTCCAAACACACCCCATGCACAACTACAGCGGGGAAGTTGCCAGAAAGGAGTTCTGTTGGTAGTTCTTACACTGCCCCGGTAGCCAGATGAAAGACACCACAAAAGTGGTTCTACCTGCTTGCTGGGCTGAGATGGGGAATCGCTGACTTTTGGAGTCGGCTGGTGACAAAATGTTCCAAAGATACCCCATGCACAACTCCACCGGGGAAGGTGCAAGAAAGGAGTTCTGTTGATGGTTCTTACACTGCCCCGGTAGCCAGATGAAAGACACCACAAAAGTGGTTCTACCTGCTTTCCGGGCTGAGATGGGGAATCGCTGACTTTTGGAGTCGGCTGGTGACAAAATGTTGCAAACACACCCCATGCACAACTCCACCGGGGAAGGTGCCAGAAAGGAGTTCTCTGGTAGTTTTTACATTGCTCCGCTAGGCAGCTGAAAGACACCACAAAAGTGGTTCTACCTGCTTTCTGTGCTGAGATGGGGAACCGCTGACTTTTGGAGTCGGCCGGTGACAAAACGTTCCAAACACACCCCATTCTCCACCGGGGAATGTGCCAGCAAGGAGTTCTCTAGTAGTTCTTACATTGCTCCGCTAGGCAGCTGAAAGACACCACGAGTGTGAGTGTTAGTGTGAGTGTGAGGGTGAGTGTGAGGGTTAGGGTGAGTGTGAGTGTGAGGGTGAGGGTGAGTGTGAGGGTGAGTGTGAGTGTGAGGGTGATTGTGAGTGTGAGTGTGAGGGTGAGGGCGAGTGTGAGTGTGAGGGTTAGGGTTAGGGTGAGGGTTAGGGTTAGTGTGAGGGTGAGTGTGAGGCTGAGTGTGAGTGTGAGTGTGAGGGTGAGTGTGAGTGTGAGGGTTAGGGTTAGGGTGAGTGTGAGGGTGAGTGTGAGTGTGAGTGTGAGTGTGAGTGTGAGGGTGAGTGTGAGGGTGAGTGTGAGGGTGAGGGTGAGTGTGAGTGTGAGGGTTAGGGTTAGGGTGAGGGTTAGGGTTAGTGTGAGGGTGAGTGTGAGGCTGAGTGTGAGTGTGAGTGTGAGGGTGAGTGTGAGTGTGAGTGTGAGGGTGAGTGTGAGTGTGAGGGTGAGTGTGAGTGTGAGTGTGAGTGTGAGGGTGAGGGTGAGTGTGAGGGTGAGTGTGAGGGTGAGTGTGAGTGTGAGGGAGAGGGTGAGGGTGAGGGTGAGGGTTAGGGTTAAGGTTAGGGTGAATGTGAGGGTGAGTGTGAGTTTGAGTGTAAGGGTGAGTGTGAGTGTGTGAGTGTGAGTGTGAGTTTGAGTGTGAGGGTGAGTGTGAGGGTTAGGGTTAAGATTAGTTTGAGTGTGAGGGTGAGTGTGAGTGTGAGTGTGATGGTGAGTGTGAGTGTGAGGGTGAGTGTGAGGGTGAGTTTGAGGGTTAGGGTTAGGGTTAGGGTGAGTGTGAGGGTGAGGGTGAGTGTGAGGGTGAGTGTGAGGGTGAGTGTGAGGCGGAGGGTGAGTGTGAGGGTGAGTGTGAGTGTGAGTTTGAGTGTGAGTGTGAGGGTGAGTGTGAGGGTGACGGTAAGTGTGAGTGTGAGGGTTAGGGTTAAGATTAGTTTTAGTGTGAGGGTGAGTGTGAGTGTGAGTGTGAGTGTGAGTGTGAGTATGAGTGTGAGTGTGAGTGTGAGTGTGAGGGTGAGTGTGAGTATGAGTGTGAGTGTGAGTGTGAGGGTGAGGGTGACGGTAAGTGTGAGTGTGAGGGTTAGGGTTAGGGTTAGGGTGAGTGTGAGGGTGAGGATGAGTGTGAGGGTGAGTGTTACTGTGAGTGCGAGTGTTAGTGTGAGGCTGAGTGTGAGTGTGAGTGCGAGTGTGAGTGTGATGGTGAGTGTGAGTGCGAGGGTGAGTGTGAGTTTGAGGGTTAGGGTTAGGGTTAGGGTGAGTGTGAGGGTGAGGGTGAGTGTGAGGGTGAGTGTGAGGGAGAGGGTGAGGGTGAGTGTGAGTGTGAGTCTGAGGCGGAGGGTGAGTGTGAGGGTGAGTGTGAGTGTGAGTTTGAGTGTGAGGGTGAGTGTGAGTGTGAGTGTGAGTGTGAGGGTGACGGTAAGTGTGAGTGTGAGGGTTAGGGTTAGGGTTAGGGTGAGCGTGAGTGTGATTGTGAGTGTGAGTGTGAGGGTTAGGGTGAGGGTGAGTGTGAGGGTGAGTGTGAGTGTGTGTGTGAGTGTGAGGGTTAGGGTTAGGGTTAGGGTGAGTGTGAGTGTGAGTGTGAGTTTGAGTGTGAAGGTTAGGTTTAGGGTTAGCGTCGAGTGTGAGGGTGAGTGTGAGTATGAGTGTGAGTGTGATTGTGAGTGTGAGGATGAGTGTGAGTGTGAGTGTGAGTGTGAGGATAAGTGTGAGTATGAAGGTGAAAGTTCTGTTGGTAGTTCTGACACTGCCCCGGTAGCCAGATGAAAGAAACCACAAAAGTTGTTCTACCTGCTTTCTGGGCTGAGATGGGCAATCGCTGACTTTTGGAGTCGGCTGGTGACAAAATGTTCCAAAGATACCCCATGCACAACTCCACCGGGGAAGGTGCAAGAAAGGAGTTCTGTTGATGGTTCTTACACTACCCCGGTAGCCAGATGAAAGACACCACAAAAGTGGTTCTACCTGCTTTCTGGGCTGAGATGGGGAATCGCTGACTTTTGGAGTCGGCCGGTGACAAAACGTTCCAAACACACCCCATTCTCCACCGGGGAATGTGCCAGCAAGGAGTTCTCTGGTAGTTCTTACATTGCTCCGCTAGGCAGCTGAAAGACACCACGAGTGTGAGTGTTAGTGTGAGTGTGAGGGTGAGTGTGAGGGTTAGGGTTAGGGTGAGTGTGAGTGTGAGGGTGACGGTAAGTGTGAGTGTGAGGGTTAGGGTGAGCCTGAGTGTCATTGTGAGTGTGAGGGTTAGGGTGAGGGTGAGTGTGAGGGTGAGTGTGAGTGTGTGTGTGAGTGTGAGGGTGAGGGTTAGGGTTAGGGTGAGTGTGAGGGTTAGGGTGAGTGTGAGTGTGAGTGTGAGGGGGAGGGTGAGTGTGAGGGTGAGTGTGAGTGTGAGTGTGAGTGTGAGTTTGAGTGTGAGTGTGAGGGTGAGTGTGAGGGTGACGGTAAGTGTGAGTTTGAGGGTTAGGGTTAGGGTTAGGGTGAGGGTGAGTGTGATTGTGAGTGTGAGTGTGAGGGTTAGGGTGAGGGTGAGGGTGAGGGTGAGGGTGAGGGTGAGTGTGTGTGTGAGTGTGAAAGTGAGGGTGAGGGTTAGGGTTAGGGTTAGGGTTAGGGTGAGTGTGAGGGTGAGTTTGAGGCTGAGTGTGTGAGTGTGAGGGTGAGTGTGAGGGTGAGTGTGAGTGTGAGGGAGAGGGTGAGTGTGAGGGTGAGGGTTATGGTTAAGGTTAGGGTGAATGTGAGGGTGAGTGTGAGTTTGAGTGTAAGGGTGAGTTTGAGGGTGAGTGTGAGTGTGAGTGTGAGTGTGAGTGTGAGGGTGAGTGTGAGGGTGACGGTAAGTGTGAGTGTGAGGGTTAGGGTTAAGATTAGTTTTAGTGTGAGGGTGAGTGTGAGTGTGAGTGTGAGGGTGAGTGTGAGTATGAGTGTGAGTGTGAGTGTGAGTGTGAGTATGAGTGTGAGTGTGAGTGTGAGGGTGAGGGTGACGGTAAGTGTGAGTGTGAGGGTTAGGGTTAGGGTTAGGGTGAGTGTGAGGGTGAGGGTGAGTGTGAGGGTGAGTGTTACTGTGAGTGCGAGTGTTAGTGTGAGGCTGAGTGTGAGTGTGAGTGCGAGTGTGAGTGTGATGGTGAGTGTGAGTGCGAGGGTGAGTGTGAGTTTGAGGGTTAGGGTTAGGGTTAGGGTGAGTGTGAGGGTGAGGGTGAGTGTGAGGGAGAGGGTGAGGGTGAGTGTGAGTGTGAGTCTGAGGCGGAGGGTGAGCGTGAGTGTGATTGTGAGTGTGAGTGTGAGTGTGAGTGTGAGGGTGAGTGTGAGTGTGAGTGTGAGGGTGACGGTAAGTGTGAGTGTGAGGGTTAGGGTTAGGGTTAGGGTGAGCGTGAGTGTGATTGTGAGTGTGAGTGTGAGGGTTAGGGTGAGGGTGAGTGTGAGGGTGAGTGTGAGTGTGTGTGTGAGTGTGAGGGTTAGGGTTAGGGTTAGGGTGAGTGTGAGGGTTAGGGTGAGTGTGAGTGTGAGTGTGAGTTTGAGTGTGAAGGTTAGGTTTAGGGTTAGCGTCGAGTGTGAGGGTGAGTGTGAGTATGAGTGTGAGTGTGATTGTGAGTGTGAGGATGAGTGTGAGTGTGAGTGTGAGTGTGAGGATAAGTGTGAGTATGAAGGTGAAAGTTCTGTTGGTAGTTCTGACACTGCCCCGGTAGCCAGATGAAAGAAACCACAAAAGTTGTTCTACCTGCTTTCTGGGCTGAGATGGGCAATCGCTGACTTTTGGAGTCGGCTGGTGACAAAATGTTGCAAACACACCCCATGCACAACTCCACCGGGGAAGGTGCAAGAAAGGAGTTCTGTTGATGGTTCTTACACTACCCCGGTAGCCAGATGAAAGACACCACAAAAGTGGTTCTACCTGCTTTCTGGGCTGAGATGGGGAATCGCTGACTTTTGGAGTCGGCCGGTGACAAAACGTTCCAAACACACCCCATTCTCCACCGGGGAATGTGCCAGCAAGGAGTTCTCTGGTAGTTCTTACATTGCTCCGCTAGGCAGATGAAAGACACCACGAGTGTGAGTGTTAGTGTGAGTGTGAGGGTGAGTGTGAGGGTTAGGGTTAGGGTGAGTGTGAGTGTGAGGGTGACGGTAAGTGTGAGTGTGAGGGTTAGGGTTAGGGTGAGTGTGAGGGTGAGGGTGAGTGTGAGGGTGAGTGTTACTGTGAGTGCGAGTGTTAGTGTGAGGCTGAGTGTGAGTGTGAGTGCGAGTGTGAGTGTGATGGTGAGTGTGAGTGCGAGGGTGAGTGTGAGTTTGAGGGTTAGGGTTAGGGTTAGGGTGAGTGTGAGGGTGAGGGTGAGTGTGAGGGTGAGTGTGAGGGAGAGGGTGAGGGTGAGTGTGAGTGTGAGTCTGAGGCGGAGGGTGAGTGTGAGGGTGAGTGTGAGTTTGAGTGTGAGTGTGAGGGTGAGTGTGAGTGTGAGTGTGAGTGTGAGTGTGAGTGTGAGGGTGACGGTAAGTGTGAGTGTGAGGGTTAGGGTTAGGGTGAGCGTGAGTGTGATTGTGAGTGTGAGTGTGAGGATGAGTGTGAGGGTGAGTGTGAGTGTGTGTGTGAGTGTGAGGGTTAGGGTTAGGGTTAGGGTTAGGGTTAGGGTTAGGGTTAGGGTGAGTGTGAGGGTTAGGGTGAGTGTGAGTGTGAGTGTGAGTTTGAGTGTGAAGGTTAGGTTTAGGGTTAGCGTCGAGTGTGAGGGTGAGTGTGAGTATTAGTGTGAGTGTGATTGTGAGGGTGAGGATGAGTGTGAGTGTGAGTGTGAGTGTGAGGATAAGTGTGAGTATGAAGGTGAAAGTTCTGTTGGTAGTTCTGACACTGCCCCGGTAGCCAGATGAAAGAAACCACAAAAGTTGTTCTACCTGCTTTCTGGGCTGAGATGGGCAATCGCTGACTTTTGGAGTCGGCTGGTGACAAAATGTTCCAAAGATACCCCATGCACAACTCCACCGGGGAAGGTGCAAGAAAGGAGTTCTGTTGATGGTTCTTACACTGCCCCGGTAGCCAGATGAAAGACACCACAAAAGTGGTTCTACCTGCTTTCTGGGCTGAGATGGGGAACCGCTGTCTTTTGGAGTCGGCCGGAGACAAAACGTTCCAAAGACACCCCATGCACAACTCCCCCGGGGAAGGTGCCAGAAAGGAGTTCTCTGGTAGTTTTTACATTGCTCCGCTAGGCAGCTGAAAGACACCACAAAAGTGGTTCTACCGGCTTTCTGGGCTGAGATGGGGAATCGCTGACTTTTTGACTAAGCCGGTGAAAAAACGTTCCAAACACACCCCATGCACAACTCCACCGGGGAAGGTGCCAGAAGGGAGTTCTCTGGTAGTTTTTACATTGCTCAGTTAGGCAGCTGAAAGACACCACATAAGTTGTTCTACCCACTTTCTGGGCTGAGATGGGAACCGCTGACTTTTGGAGTCGGCTGGTGACAAAACGTTCCAAACACACCCCATGCACAACTCCATCGGGGAAGGTGCAAGAAAGGAGTTCTGTTGATAGTTCTTACACTGCCCCGGTAGCCAGATGGAAGACACCACAAAAGTAGTTCTACCTGCTTTCTGGGCTGAGATGGGGAATCGTTGACTTTTGGAGTCGGCTGGTGACAAAATGTTCCAAACACACCCCATGCACAACTCCACCGGGGAAGGTACCAGAAAGGGGTTCTGTTGGTAGTTCTGACACTGCCCCGGTAGCCAGATGAAAGACACCACAAAAGTGGTTCTACCTGCTTTCTGGGCTGAGATGGGGAACCGCTGACTTTTGGAGTCGGCCGGAGACAAAACGTTCCAAAGACACCCCATGCACGACTCCCCCGGGGAAGGTGCCAGCAAGGAGTTCTCTGGTAGTTTTTACATTGCTCCGCTAGGCAGCTGAAAGACACCACAAAAGTGGTTCTACCTGCTTTCTGGGCTGAGATGGGGAATCGCTGACTTTTTGACTAAGCCGGTGAAAAAACGTTCCAAACACACCCCATGCACAACTCCACCGGGGAAGGTGCCAGAAGGGAGTTCTCTGGTAGTTTTTACATTGCTCAGTTAGGCAGCTGAAAGACACCACATAAGTTGTTCTACCCACTTTCTGGGCTGAGATGGGAACCGCTGACTTTTGGAGTCGGCTGGTGACAAAACGTTCCAAACACAACCCATGCACAACTCCAGCGGGGAAGGTGCCAGAAAGGAGTTCTGTTGGTAGTTCCGACACTGCCCCGGTAGCCTGCTGAAAGACACCACAAAAGTGGTTCTACCTTCTTGCTGGGCTGAGATGGGGAATCGCTGACTTATGGAGTTGGCTGATGACAAATGTTCCAAACACACCCCATGCACAACTACAGCGGGGAAGTTGCCAGAAAGGAGTTCTGTTGGTAGTTCTTACACTGCCCCGGTAGCCAGATGAAAGACACCACAAAAGTGGTTCTACCTGCTTGCTGGGCTGAGATGGGGAATCGCTGACTTTTGGAGTCGGCTGGTGACAAAATGTTCCAAAGATACCCCATGCACAACTCCACCGGGGAAGGTGCAAGAAAGGAGTTCTGTTGATGGTTCTTACACTGCCCCGGTAGCCAGATGAAAGACACCACAAAAGTGGTTCTACCTGCTTTCCGGGCTGAGATGGGGAATCGCTGACTTTTGGAGTCGGCTGGTGACAAAATGTTGCAAACACACCCCATGCACAACTCCACCGGGGAAGGTGCCAGAAAGGAGTTCTCTGGTAGTTTTTACATTGCTCCGCTAGGCAGCTGAAAGACACCACAAAAGTGGTTCTACCTGCTTTCTGTGCTGAGATGGGGAACCGCTGACTTTTGGAGTCGGCCGGTGACAAAACGTTCCAAACACACCCCATTCTCCACCGGGGAATGTGCCAGCAAGGAGTTCTCTAGTAGTTCTTACATTGCTCCGCTAGGCAGCTGAAAGACACCACGAGTGTGAGTGTTAGTGTGAGTGTGAGGGTGAGTGTGAGGGTTAGGGTTAGGGTGAGTGTGAGTGTGAGGGTGAGTGTGAGGGTGAGTGTGAGTGTGAGGGTGAGTGTGAGTGTGAGTGTGAGGGTGAGGGCGAGTGTGAGTGTGAGGGTTAGGGTTAGGGTGAGGGTTAGGGTTAGTGTGAGGGTGAGTGTGAGGCTGAGTGTGAGTGTGAGTGTGAGGGTTAGGGTTAGGGTGAGTGTGAGTGTGAGTGTGAGGGTGAGTGTGAGGGTGAGTGTGAGGGTGAGGGTGAGTGTGAGTGTGAGGGTTAGGGTTAGGGTGAGGGTTAGGGTTAGTGTGAGGGTGAGTGTGAGGCTGAGTGTGAGTGTGAGTGTGAGGGTGAGTGTGAGTGTGAGGGTTAGGGTTAGGGTGAGTGTGAGGGTGAGTGTGAGTGTGAGTGTGAGTGTGAGTGTGAGGGTGAGTGTGAGGGTGAGTGTGAGGGTGAGTGTGAGTGTGAGTGTGAGGGAGAGGGTGAGGGTGAGGGTGAGGGTTAGGGTTAAGGTTAGGGTGAATGTGAGGGTGAGTGTGAGTTTGAGTGTAAGGGTGAGTGTGAGTGTGTGAGTGTGAGTGTGAGTTTGAGTGTGAGGGTGAGTGTGAGGGTTAGGGTTAAGATTAGTTTGAGTGTGAGGGTGAGTGTGAGTGTGAGTGTGATGGTGAGTGTGAGTGTGAGGGTGAGTGTGAGGGTGAGTTTGAGGGTTAGGGTTAGGGTTAGGCTGAGTGTGAGGGTGAGGGTGAGTGTGAGGGTGAGTGTGAGGGTGAGTGTGAGGGAGAGGGTGAGGGTGAGTGTGAGTGTGAGTGTGAGTGTGAGGCGGAGGGTGAGTGTGAGTGTGAGTTTGAGTGTGAGTGTGAGGGTGAGTGTGAGGGTGACGGTAAGTGTGAGTGTGAGGGTTAGGGTTAAGATTAGTTTTAGTGTGAGGGTGAGTGTGAGTGTGAGTGTGAGGGTGAGTGTGAGTATGAGTGTGAGTGTGAGTGTGAGGGTGAGTGTGAGTATGAGTGTGAGTGTGAGTGTGAGGGTGAGGGTGACGGTAAGTGTGAGTGTGAGGGTTAGGGTTAGGGTTAGGGTGAGTGTGAGGGTGAGGGTGAGTGTGAGGGTGAGTGTTACTGTGAGTGCGAGTGTTAGTGTGAGGCTGAGTGTGAGTGTGAGTGCGAGTGTGAGTGTGATGGTGAGTGTGAGTGCGAGGGTGAGTGTGAGTTTGAGGGTTAGGGTTAGGGTTAGGGTGAGTGTGAGGGTGAGGGTGAGTGTGAGGGTGAGTGTGAGGGAGAGGGTGAGGGTGAGTGTGAGTGTGAGTCTGAGGCGGAGGGTGAGTGTGAGGATGAGTGTGAGTGTGAGTTTGAGTGTGAGTGTGAGGGTGAGTGTGAGTGTGAGTGTGAGGGTGACGGTAAGTGTGAGTGTGAGGGTTAGGGTTAGGGTTAGGGTGAGCGTGAGTGTGATTGTGAGTGTGAGTGTGAGGGTTAGGGTGAGGGTGAGTGTGAGGGTGAGTGTGAGTGTGTGTGTGAGTGTGAGGGTTAGGGTTAGGGTTAGGGTGAGGGTGAGTGTGAGTGTGAGTTTGAGTGTGAAGGTTAGGTTTAGGGTTAGCGTCGAGTGTGAGGGTGAGTGTGAGTATGAGTGTGAGTGTGATTGTGAGGGTGAGGATGAGTGTGAGTGTGAGTGTGAGTGTGAGGATAAGTGTGAGTATGAAGGTGAAAGTTCTGTTGGTAGTTCTGACACTGCCCCGGTAGCCAGATGAAAGAAACCACAAAAGTTGTTCTACCTGCTTTCTGGGCTGAGATGGGCAATCGCTGACTTTTGGAGTCGGCTGGTGACAAAATGTTGCAAACACACCCCATGCACAACTCCACCGGGGAAGGTGCAAGAAAGGAGTTCTGTTGATGGTTCTTACACTACCCCGGTAGCCAGATGAAAGACACCACAAAAGTGGTTCTACCTGCTTTCTGGGCTGAGATGGGGAATCGCTGACTTTTGGAGTCGGCCGGTGACAAAACGTTCCAAACACACCCCATTCTCCACCGGGGAATGTGCCAGCAAGGAGTTCTCTGGTAGTTCTTACATTGCTCCGCTAGGCAGCTGAAAGACACCACGAGTGTGAGTGTTAGTGTGAGTGTGAGGGTGAGTGTGAGGGTTAGGGTTAGGGTGAGTGTGAGTGTGAGGGTGACGGTAAGTGTGAGTGTGAGGGTTAGGGTTAGGGTGAGTGTGAGGGTGAGGGTGAGTGTGAGGGTGAGTGTTACTGTGAGTGCGAGTGTTAGTGTGAGGCTGAGTGTGAGTGTGAGTGCGAGTGTGAGTGTGATGGTGAGTGTGAGTGCGAGGGTGAGTGTGAGTTTGAGGGTTAGGGTTAGGGTTAGGGTGAGTGTGAGGGTGAGGGTGAGTGTGAGGGTGAGTGTGAGGGAGAGGGTGAGGGTGAGTGTGAGTGTGAGTCTGAGGCGGAGGGTGAGTGTGAGGGTGAGTGTGAGTTTGAGTGTGAGTGTGAGGGTGAGTGTGAGTGTGAGTGTGAGTGTGAGTGTGAGTGTGAGGGTGACGGTAAGTGTGAGTGTGAGGGTTAGGGTTAGGGTTAGGGTGAGCGTGAGTGTGATTGTGAGTGTGAGTGTGAGGATGAGTGTGAGGGTGAGTGTGAGTGTGTGTGTGAGTGTGAGGGTTAGGGTTAGGGTTAGGGTTAGGGTTAGGGTTAGGGTTAGGGTTAGGGTGAGTGTGAGGGTTAGGGTGAGTGTGAGTGTGAGTGTGAGTTTGAGTGTGAAGGTTAGGTTTAGGGTTAGCGTCGAGTGTGAGGGTGAGTGTGAGTATGAGTGTGAGTGTGATTGTGAGGGTGAGGATGAGTGTGAGTGTGAGTGTGAGTGTGAGGATAAGTGTGAGTATGAAGGTGAAAGTTCTGTTGGTAGTTCTGACACTGCCCCGGTAGCCAGATGAAAGAAACCACAAAAGTTGTTCTACCTGCTTTCTGGGCTGAGATGGGCAATCGCTGACTTTTGGAGTCGGCTGGTGACAAAATGTTCCAAAGATACCCCATGCACAACTCCACCGGGGAAGGTGCAAGAAAGGAGTTCTGTTGATGGTTCTTACACTGCCCCGGTAGCCAGATGAAAGACACCACAAAAGTGGTTCTACCTGCTTTCCGGGCTGAGATGGGGAATCGCTGACTTTTGGAGTCGGCTGGTGACAAAATGTTGCAAACACACCCCATGCACAACTCCACCGGGGAAGGTGCCAGCAAGGAGTTCTCTGGTAGTTTTTACATTGCTCCGCTAGGCAGCTGAAAGACACCACAAAAGTGGTTCTACCTGCTTTCTGGGCTGAGATGGGGAACCGCTGACTTTTGGAGTCGGCTGGTGACAAAACGTTCCAAACACACCCCATGCACAACTCCACCGGGGAAGGTGCCAGAAGGGAGTTCTCTGGTAGTTTTTACATTGCTCAGTTAGGCAGCTGAAAGACACCACATAAGTTGTTCTACCCACTTTCTGGGCTGAGATGGGAACCGCTGACTTTTGGAGTCGGCTGGTGACAAAACGTTCCAAACACACCCCATGCACAACTCCATCGGGGAAGGTGCAAGAAAGGAGTTCTGTTGATAGTTCTTACACTGCCCCGGTAGCCTGCTGAAAGACACCACAAAAGTAGTTTTACCTGCTTTCTGGGCTGAGATGGGGAATCGTTGACTTTTGGAGTCGGCTGGTGACAAAATGTTCCAAACACACCCCATGCACAACTCCCCCGGGGAAGGTACCAGAAAGGGGTTCTGTTGGTAGTTCTGACACTGCCCCGGTAGCCAGATGAAAGACACCACAAAAGTGGTTCTACCTGCTTGCTGGGCTGAGATGGGGAACCGCTGACTTTTGGAGTCGGCCGGAGACAAAACGTTCCAAAGACACCCCATGCACGACTCCCCCGGGGAAGGTGCCAGCAAGGAGTTCTCTGGTAGTTTTTACATTGCTCCGCTAGGCAGCTGAAAGACACCACAAAAGTGGTTCTACCTGCTTGCTGGGCTGAGATGGGGAATCACTGACTTTGGGAGTCGGCTGGTGACAAAATGTTCCAAACACACCCCATGCACAACTCCCCCGGGAAAGGTGCCAAAAAGGGATTCTGTTGGTGGTTCTTACACTGCTCCGGTAGCCAGATGAAAGACACCACAAAAGTGGTTCTACCTGCTTTCTGGGCTGAGATGGGGAACCGCTGTCTTTTGGAGTCGGCCGGAGACAAAACGTTCCAAAGACACCCCATGCACAACTCCCCCGGGGAAGGTGCCAGAAAGGAGTTCTCTGGTAGTTTTTACATTGCTCCGCTAGGCAGCTGAAAGACACCACAAAAGTGGTTCTACCTGCTTTCTGGGCTGAGATGGGGAATCGCTGACTTTTTGACTAAGCCGGTGAAAAAACGTTCCAAACACACCCCATGCACAACTCCACCGGGGAAGGTGCCAGAAGGGAGTTCTCTGGTAGTTTTTACATTGCTCAGTTAGGCAGCTGAAAGACACCACATAAGTTGTTCTACCCACTTTCTGGGCTGAGATGGGAACCGCTGACTTTTGGAGTCGGCTGGTGACAAAACGTTCCAAACACACCCCATGCACAACTCCAGCGGGGAAGGTGCCAGAAAGGAGTTCTGTTGGTAGTTCCGACACTGCCCCGGTAGCCTGCTGAAAGACACCACAAAAGTGGTTCTACCTTCTTGCTGGGCTGAGATGGGGAATCGCTGACTTATGGAGTTGGCTGATGACAAATGTTCCAAACACACCCCATGCACAACTACAGCGGGGAAGTTGCCAGAAAGGAGTTCTGTTGGTAGTTCTTACACTGCCCCGGTAGCCAGATGAAAGACACCACAAAAGTGGTTCTACCTGCTTGCTGGGCTGAGATGGGGAATCGCTGACTTTTGGAGTCGGCTGGTGACAAAATGTTCCAAAGATACCCCATGCACAACTCCACCGGGGAAGGTGCAAGAAAGGAGTTCTGTTGATGGTTCTTACACTGCCCCGGTAGCCAGATGAAAGACACCACAAAAGTGGTTCTACCTGCTTTCCGGGCTGAGATGGGGAATCGCTGACTTTTGGAGTCGGCTGGTGACAAAATGTTGCAAACACACCCCATGCACAACTCCACCGGGGAAGGTGCCAGAAAGGAGTTCTCTGGTAGTTTTTACATTGCTCAGTTAGGCAGCTGAAAGACACCACGAGTGTGAGAGTTAGTGTGAGTGTGAGGGTGAGTGTGAGGGTTAGGGTGAGTGTGAGTGTGAGGGTGAGGGTGAGTGTGAGGGTGAGTGTGAGTGTGAGGGTGATTGTGAGTGTGAGTGTGAGGGTGAGGGCGAGTGTGAGTGTGAGGGTTAGGGTTAGGGTGAGGGTTAGGGTTAGTGTGAGGGTGAGTGTGAGGCTGAGTGTGAGTGTGAGTGTGAGGGTGAGTGTGAATGTGAGGGTTAGGGTTAGGGTGAGTGTGAGGGTGAGTGTGAGTGTGAGTGTGAGTGTGAGTGTGAGGGTGAGTGTGAGGGTGAGTGTGAGGCTGAGTGTGAGTGTGAGTGTGAGGGTGAGTGTGAGTGTGAGGGTTAGGGTTAGGGTGAGTGTGAGGGTGAGTGTGAGTGTGAGTGTGAGTGTGAGTGTGAGGGTGAGTGTGAGGGTTAGGGTTAGGGTTAGGGTGACTGTGAGGGTGAGGGTGAGTGTGAGGGTGAGTGTGAGGGAGAGGGTGAGGGTGAGTGTGAGTGTGAGTCTGAGGCGGAGGGTGAGTGTGAGGATGAGTGTGAGTGTGAGTTTGAGTGTGAGTGTGAGGGTGAGTGTGAGTGTGAGTGTGAGGGTGACGGTAAGTGTGAGTGTGAGGGTTAGGGTTAGGGTTAGGGTGAGCGTGAGTGTGATTGTGAGTGTGAGTGTGAGGGTTAGGGTGAGGGTGAGTGTGAGGGTGAGTGTGAGGGTTAGGGTTAGGGTTAGGGTTAGGGTTAGGGTTAGGGTTAGGGTGAGTGTGAGGGTTAGGGTGAGTGTGAGTGTGAGTGTGAAGGTTAGGTTTAGGGTTAGCGTCGAGTGTGAGGGTGAGTGTGAGTATGAGTGTGAGTGTGATTGTGAGGGTGAGGATGAGTGTGAGTGTGAGTGTGAGTGTGAGGATAAGTGTGAGTATGAAGGTGAAAGTTCTGTTGGTAGTTCTGACACTGCCCCGGTAGCCAGATGAAAGAAACCACAAAAGTTGTTCTACCTGCTTTCTGGGCTGAGATGGGCAATCGCTGACTTTTGGAGTCGGCTGGTGACAAAATGTTCCAAAGATACCCCATGCACAACTCCACCGGGGAAGGTGCAAGAAAGGAGTTCTGTTGATGGTTCTTACACTGCCCCGGTAGCCAGATGAAAGACACCACAAAAGTGGTTCTACCTGCTTTCCGGGCTGAGATGGGGAATCGCTGACTTTTGGAGTCGGCTGGTGACAAAATGTTGCAAACACACCCCATGCACAACTCCACCGGGGAAGGTGCCAGCAAGGAGTTCTCTGGTAGTTTTTACATTGCTCCGCTAGGCAGCTGAAAGACACCACAAAAGTGGTTCTACCTGCTTTCTGGGCTGAGATGGGGAACCGCTGACTTTTGGAGTCGGCTGGTGACAAAACGTTCCAAACACACCCCATGCACAACTCCACCGGGGAAGGTGCCAGAAGGGAGTTCTCTGGTAGTTTTTACATTGCTCAGTTAGGCAGCTGAAAGACACCACATAAGTTGTTCTACCCACTTTCTGGGCTGAGATGGGAACCGCTGACTTTTGGAGTCGGCTGGTGACAAAACGTTCCAAACACACCCCATGCACAACTCCATCGGGGAAGGTGCAAGAAAGGAGTTCTGTTGATAGTTCTTACACTGCCCCGGTAGCCAGATGGAAGACACCACAAAAGTAGTTCTACCTGCTTTCTGGGCTGAGATGGGGAATCGTTGACTTTTGGAGTCGGCTGGTGACAAAATGTTCCAAACACACCCCATGCACAACTCCCCCGGGGAAGGTACCAGAAAGGGGTTCTGTTGGTAGTTCTGACACTGCCCCGGTAGCCAGATGAAAGACACCACAAAAGTGGTTCTACCTGCTTGCTGGGCTGAGATGGGGAACCGCTGACTTTTGGAGTCGGCCGGAGACAAAACGTTCCAAAGACACCCCATGCACGACTCCCCCGGGGAAGGTGCCAGCAAGGAGTTCTCTGGTAGTTTTTACATTGCTCCGCTAGGCAGCTGAAAGACACCACAAAAGTGGTTCTACCTGCTTGCTGGGCTGAGATGGGGAATCACTGACTTTGGGAGTCGGCTGGTGACAAAATGTTCCAAACACACCCCATGCACAACTCCCCCGGGAAAGGTGCCAAAAAGGGATTCTGTTGGTGGTTCTTACACTGCTCCGGTAGCCAGATGAAAGACACCACAAAAGTGGTTCTACCTGCTTTCTGGGCTGAGATGGGGAACCGCTGTCTTTTGGAGTCGGCCGGAGACAAAACGTTCCAAAGACACCCCATGCACAACTCCCCCGGGGAAGGTGCCAGAAAGGAGTTCTCTGGTAGTTTTTACATTGCTCCGCTAGGCAGCTGAAAGACACCACAAAAGTGGTTCTACCTGCTTTCTGGGCTGAGATGGGGAATCGCTGACTTTTTGACTAAGCCGGTGAAAAAACGTTCCAAACACACCCCATGCACAACTCCACCGGGGAAGGTGCCAGAAGGGAGTTCTCTGGTAGTTTTTACATTGCTCAGTTAGGCAGCTGAAAGACACCACATAAGTTGTTCTACCCACTTTCTGGGCTGAGATGGGAACCGCTGACTTTTGGAGTCGGCTGGTGACAAAACGTTCCAAACACACCCCATGCACAACTCCAGCGGGGAAGGTGCCAGAAAGGAGTTCTGTTGGTAGTTCCGACACTGCCCCGGTAGCCTGCTGAAAGACACCACAAAAGTGGTTCTACCTTCTTTCTGGGCTGAGATGGGGAATCGCTGACTTATGGAGTTGGCTGATGACAAATGTTCCAAACACACCCCATGCACAACTACAGCGGGGAAGTTGCCAGAAAGGAGTTCTGTTGGTAGTTCTTACACTGCCCCGGTAGCCAGATGAAAGACACCACAAAAGTGGTTCTACCTGCTTGCTGGGCTGAGATGGGGAATCGCTGACTTTTGGAGTCGGCTGGTGACAAAATGTTCCAAAGATACCCCATGCACAACTCCACCGGGGAAGGTGCAAGAAAGGAGTTCTGTTGATGGTTCTTACACTGCCCCGGTAGCCAGATGAAAGACACCACAAAAGTGGTTCTACCTGCTTTCCGGGCTGAGATGGGGAATCGCTGACTTTTGGAGTCGGCTGGTGACAAAATGTTGCAAACACACCCCATGCACAACTCCACCGGGGAAGGTGCCAGAAAGGAGTTCTCTGGTAGTTTTTACATTGCTCAGTTAGGCAGCTGAAAGACACCACGAGTGTGAGAGTTAGTGTGAGTGTGAGGGTGAGTGTGAGGGTTAGGGTGAGTGTGAGTGTGAGGGTGAGGGTGAGTGTGAGGGTGAGTGTGAGTGTGAGGGTGATTGTGAGTGTGAGTGTGAGGGTGAGGGCGAGTGTGAGTGTGAGGGTTAGGGTTAGGGTGAGGGTTAGGGTTAGTGTGAGGGTGAGTGTGAGGCTGAGTGTGAGTGTGAGTGTGAGGGTGAGTGTGAGAGTGAGGGTTAGGGTTAGGGTGAGTGTGAGGGTGAGTGTGAGTGTGAGTGTGAGTGTGAGTGTGAGGGTGAGTGTGAGGGTGAGTGTGAGGGTGAGGGTGAGTGTGAGTGTGAGGGTTAGGGTTAGGGTGAGGGTTAGGGTTAGTGTGAGGGTGAGTGTGAGGCTGAGTGTGAGTGTGAGTGTGAGGGTGAGTGTGAGTGTGAGGGTTAGGGTTAGGGTGAGTGTGAGGGTGAGTGTGAGTGTGAGTGTGAGTGTGAGTGTGAGGGTGAGTGTGAGGGTGAGTGTGAGGGTGAGTGTGAGTGTGAGTGTGAGGGAGAGGGTGAGGGTGAGGGTGAGGGTTAGGGTTAAGGTTAGGGTGAATGTGAGGGTGAGTGTGAGTTTGAGTGTAAGGGTGAGTGTGAGTGTGTGAGTGTGAGTGTGAGTTTGAGTGTGAGGGTGAGTGTGAGGGTTAGGGTTAAGATTAGTTTGAGTGTGAGGGTGAGTGTGAGTGTGAGTGTGATGGTGAGTGTGAGTGTGAGGGTGAGTGTGAGGGTGAGTTTGAGGGTTAGGGTTAGGGTTAGGGTGAGTGTGAGGGTGAGGGTGAGTGTGAGGGTGAGTGTGAGGGTGAGTGTGAGGGAGAGGGTGAGGGTGAGTGTGAGTGTGAGTGTGAGTGTGAGGCGGAGGGTGAGTGTGAGGGTGAGTGTGAGTGTGAGTTTGAGTGTGAGTGTGAGGGTGAGTGTGAGGGTGACGGTAAGTGTGAGTGTGAGGGTTAGGGTTAAGATTAGTTTTAGTGTGAGGGTGAGTGTGAGTGTGAGTGTGAGGGTGAGTGTGAGTATGAGTGTGAGTGTGAGTGTGAGGGTGAGTGTGAGTATGAGTGTGAGTGTGAGTGTGAGGGTGAGGGTGACGGTAAGTGTGAGTGTGAGGGTTAGGGTTAGGGTTAGGGTGAGTGTGAGGGTGAGGGTGAGTGTGAGGGTGAGTGTTACTGTGAGTGCGAGTGTTAGTGTGAGGCTGAGTGTGAGTGTGAGTGCGAGTGTGAGTGTGATGGTGAGTGTGAGTGCGAGGGTGAGTGTGAGTTTGAGGGTTAGGGTTAGGGTTAGGGTGACTGTGAGGGTGAGGGTGAGTGTGAGGGTGAGTGTGAGGGAGAGGGTGAGGGTGAGTGTGAGTGTGAGTCTGAGGCGGAGGGTGAGTGTGAGGATGAGTGTGAGTGTGAGTTTGAGTGTGAGTGTGAGGGTGAGTGTGAGTGTGAGTGTGAGGGTGACGGTAAGTGTGAGTGTGAGGGTTAGGGTTAGGGTTAGGGTGAGCGTGAGTGTGATTGTGAGTGTGAGTGTGAGGGTTAGGGTGAGGGTGAGTGTGAGGGTGAGTGTGAGGGTTAGGGTTAGGGTTAGGGTTAGGGTTAGGGTTAGGGTGAGTGTGAGGGTTAGGGTGAGTGTGAGTGTGAGTGTGAAGGTTAGGTTTAGGGTTAGCGTCGAGTGTGAGGGTGAGTGTGAGTATGAGTGTGAGTGTGATTGTGAGGGTGAGGATGAGTGTGAGTGTGAGTGTGAGTGTGAGGATAAGTGTGAGTATGAAGGTGAAAGTTCTGTTGGTAGTTCTGACACTGCCCCGGTAGCCAGATGAAAGAAACCACAAAAGTTGTTCTACCTGCTTTCTGGGCTGAGATGGGCAATCGCTGACTTTTGGAGTCGGCTGGTGACAAAATGTTCCAAAGATACCCCATGCACAACTCCACCGGGGAAGGTGCAAGAAAGGAGTTCTGTTGATGGTTCTTACACTGCCCCGGTAGCCAGATGAAAGACACCACAAAAGTGGTTCTACCTGCTTTCCGGGCTGAGATGGGGAATCGCTGACTTTTGGAGTCGGCTGGTGACAAAATGTTGCAAACACACCCCATGCACAACTCCACCGGGGAAGGTGCCAGCAAGGAGTTCTCTGGTAGTTTTTACATTGCTCCGCTAGGCAGCTGAAAGACACCACAAAAGTGGTTCTACCTGCTTTCTGGGCTGAGATGGGGAACCGCTGACTTTTGGAGTCGGCTGGTGACAAAACGTTCCAAACACACCCCATGCACAACTCCACCGGGGAAGGTGCCAGAAGGGAGTTCTCTGGTAGTTTTTACATTGCTCAGTTAGGCAGCTGAAAGACACCACATAAGTTGTTCTACCCACTTTCTGGGCTGAGATGGGAACCGCTGACTTTTGGAGTCGGCTGGTGACAAAACGTTCCAAACACACCCCATGCACAACTCCATCGGGGAAGGTGCAAGAAAGGAGTTCTGTTGATAGTTCTTACACTGCCCCGGTAGCCTGCTGAAAGACACCACAAAAGTAGTTTTACCTGCTTTCTGGGCTGAGATGGGGAATCGTTGACTTTTGGAGTCGGCTGGTGACAAAATGTTCCAAACACACCCCATGCACAACTCCCCCGGGGAAGGTACCAGAAAGGGGTTCTGTTGGTAGTTCTGACACTGCCCCGGTAGCCAGATGAAAGACACCACAAAAGTGGTTCTACCTGCTTGCTGGGCTGAGATGGGGAACCGCTGACTTTTGGAGTCGGCCGGAGACAAAACGTTCCAAAGACACCCCATGCACGACTCCCCCGGGGAAGGTGCCAGCAAGGAGTTCTCAGGTAGTTTTTACATTGCTCCGCTAGGCAGCTGAAAGACACCACAAAAGTGGTTCTACCTGCTTGCTGGGCTGAGATGGGGAATCACTGACTTTGGGAGTCGGCTGGTGACAAAATGTTCCAAACACACCCCATGCACAACTCCCCCGGGAAAGGTGCCAAAAAGGGATTCTGTTGGTGGTTCTTACACTGCTCCGGTAGCCAGATGAAAGACACCACAAAAGTGGTTCTACCTGCTTTCTGGGCTGAGATGGGGAACCGCTGTCTTTTGGAGTCGGCCGGAGACAAAACGTTCCAAAGACACCCCATGCACAACTCCCCCGGGGAAGGTGCCAGAAAGGAGTTCTCTGGTAGTTTTTACATTGCTCCGCTAGGCAGCTGAAAGACACCACAAAAGTGGTTCTACCTGCTTTCTGGGCTGAGATGGGGAATCGCTGACTTTTTGACTAAGCCGGTGAAAAAACGTTCCAAACACACCCCATGCACAACTCCACCGGGGAAGGTGCCAGAAGGGAGTTCTCTGGTAGTTTTTACATTGCTCAGTTAGGCAGCTGAAAGACACCACATAAGTTGTTCTACCCACTTTCTGGGCTGAGATGGGAACCGCTGACTTTTGGAGTCGGCTGGTGACAAAACGTTCCAAACACACCCCATGCACAACTCCAGCGGGGAAGGTGCCAGAAAGGAGTTCTGTTGGTAGTTCCGACACTGCCCCGGTAGCCTGCTGAAAGACACCACAAAAGTGGTTCTACCTTCTTGCTGGGCTGAGATGGGGAATCGCTGACTTATGGAGTTGGCTGATGACAAATGTTCCAAACACACCCCATGCACAACTACAGCGGGGAAGTTGCCAGAAAGGAGTTCTGTTGGTAGTTCTTACACTGCCCCGGTAGCCAGATGAAAGACACCACAAAAGTGGTTCTACCTGCTTGCTGGGCTGAGATGGGGAATCGCTGACTTTTGGAGTCGGCTGGTGACAAAATGTTCCAAAGATACCCCATGCACAACTCCACCGGGGAAGGTGCAAGAAAGGAGTTCTGTTGATGGTTCTTACACTGCCCCGGTAGCCAGATGAAAGACACCACAAAAGTGGTTCTACCTGCTTTCCGGGCTGAGATGGGGAATCGCTGACTTTTGGAGTCGGCTGGTGACAAAATGTTGCAAACACACCCCATGCACAACTCCACCGGGGAAGGTGCCAGAAAGGAGTTCTCTGGTAGTTTTTACATTGCTCAGTTAGGCAGCTGAAAGACACCACGAGTGTGAGTGTTAGTGTGAGTGTGAGGGTGAGTGTGAGGGTTAGGGTGAGTGTGAGTGTGAGGGTGAGGGTGAGTGTGAGGGTGAGTGTGAGTGTGAGGGTGATTGTGAGTGTGAGTGTGAGGGTGAGGGCGAGTGTGAGTGTGAGGGTTAGGGTTAGGGTGAGGGTTAGGGTTAGTGTGAGGGTGAGTGTGAGGCTGAGTGTGAGTGTGAGTGTGAGGGTGAGTGTGAGTGTGAGGGTTAGGGTTAGGGTGAGTGTGAGGGTGAGTGTGAGTGTGAGTGTGAGTGTGAGTGTGAGGGTGAGTGTGAGGGTGAGTGTGAGGGTGAGGGTGAGTGTGAGTGTGAGGGTTAGGGTTAGGGTGAGGGTTAGGGTTAGTGTGAGGGTGAGTGTGAGGCTGAGTGTGAGTGTGAGTGTGAGGG
This sequence comes from Falco punctatus, assembly GCF_963210335.1. Taxonomy (NCBI): domain Eukaryota; kingdom Metazoa; phylum Chordata; class Aves; order Falconiformes; family Falconidae; genus Falco; species Falco punctatus. The sequence continues at coordinate 107,621 of NW_027660107.1, forward strand.
TGAGTGTGAGTGTGAGGGTTAGGGTTAGGGTGAGTGTGAGGGTGAGTGTGAGTGTGAGTGTGAGTGTGAGGGTGAGTGTGAGGGTGAGTGTGAGGGTGAGTGTGAGTGTGAGTGTGAGGGAGAGGGTGAGGGTGAGGGTGAGGGTTAGGGTTAAGGTTAGGGTGAATGTGAGGGTGAGTGTGAGTTTGAGTGTAAGGGTGAGTGTGAGTGTGTGAGTGTGAGTGTGAGTTTGAGTGTGAGGGTGAGTGTGAGGGTTAGGGTTAAGATTAGTTTGAGTGTGAGGGTGAGTGTGAGTGTGAGTGTGATGGTGAGTGTGAGTGTGAGGGTGAGTGTGAGGGTGAGTTTGAGGGTTAGGGTTAGGGTTAGGGTGAGTGTGAGGGTGAGGGTGAGTGTGAGGGTGAGTGTGAGGGTGAGTGTGAGGGAGAGGGTGAGGGTGAGTGTGAGTGTGAGTGTGAGTGTGAGGCGGAGGGTGAGTGTGAGGGTGAGTGTGAGTGTGAGTTTGAGTGTGAGTGTGAGGGTGAGTGTGAGGGTGACGGTAAGTGTGAGTGTGAGGGTTAGGGTTAAGATTAGTTTTAGTGTGAGGGTGAGTGTGAGTGTGAGGGTGAGGGTGAGTGTGAGTATGAGTGTGAGTGTGAGTGTGAGTGTGAGGGTGAGTGTGAGTATGAGTGTGAGTGTGAGTGTGAGGGTGAGGGTGACGGTAAGTGTGAGTGTGAGGGTTAGGGTTAGGGTTAGGGTGAGTGTGAGGGTGAGGGTGAGTGTGAGGGTGAGTGTTACTGTGAGTGCGAGTGTTAGTGTGAGGCTGAGTGTGAGTGTGAGTGCGAGTGTGAGTGTGATGGTGAGTGTGAGTGCGAGGGTGAGTGTGAGTTTGAGGGTTAGGGTTAGGGTTAGGGTGAGTGTGAGGGTGAGTGTGAGGGAGAGGGTGAGGGTGAGTGTGAGGGAGAGGGTGAGGGTGAGTGTGAGTGTGAGTCTGAGGCGGAGGGTGAGTGTGAGGATGAGTGTGAGTGTGAGTTTGAGTGTGAGTGTGAGGGTGAGTGTGAGTGTGAGTGTGAGGGTGACGGTAAGTGTGAGTGTGAGGGTTAGGGTTAGGGTTAGGGTGAGCGTGAGTGTGATTGTGAGTGTGAGTGTGAGGGTTAGGGTGAGGGTGAGTGTGAGGGTGAGTGTGAGTGTGTGTGTGAGTGTGAGGGTTAGGGTTAGGGTTAGGGTGAGGGTGAGTGTGAGTGTGAGTTTGAGTGTGAAGGTTAGGTTTAGGGTTAGCGTCGAGTGTGAGGGTGAGTGTGAGTATGAGTGTGAGTGTGATTGTGAGGGTGAGGATGAGTGTGAGTGTGAGTGTGAGTGTGAGGATAAGTGTGAGTATGAAGGTGAAAGTTCTGTTGGTAGTTCTGACACTGCCCCGGTAGCCAGATGAAAGAAACCACAAAAGTTGTTCTACCTGCTTTCTGGGCTGAGATGGGCAATCGCTGACTTTTGGAGTCGGCTGGTGACAAAATGTTCCAAAGATACCCCATGCACAACTCCACCGGGGAAGGTGCAAGAAAGGAGTTCTGTTGATGGTTCTTACACTGCCCCGGTAGCCAGATGAAAGACACCACAAAAGTGGTTCTACCTGCTTTCCGGGCTGAGATGGGGAATCGCTGACTTTTGGAGTCGGCTGGTGACAAAATGTTGCAAACACACCCCATGCACAACTCCACCGGGGAAGGTGCCAGCAAGGAGTTCTCTGGTAGTTTTTACATTGCTCCGCTAGGCAGCTGAAAGACACCACAAAAGTGGTTCTACCTGCTTTCTGGGCTGAGATGGGGAACCGCTGACTTTTGGAGTCGGCTGGTGACAAAACGTTCCAAACACACCCCATGCACAACTCCACCGGGGAAGGTGCCAGAAGGGAGTTCTCTGGTAGTTTTTACATTGCTCAGTTAGGCAGCTGAAAGACACCACATAAGTTGTTCTACCCACTTTCTGGGCTGAGATGGGAACCGCTGACTTTTGGAGTCGGCTGGTGACAAAACGTTCCAAACACACCCCATGCACAACTCCATCGGGGAAGGTGCAAGAAAGGAGTTCTGTTGATAGTTCTTACACTGCCCCGGTAGCCAGATGGAAGACACCACAAAAGTAGTTCTACCTGCTTTCTGGGCTGAGATGGGGAATCGTTGACTTTTGGAGTCGGCTGGTGACAAAATGTTCCAAACACACCCCATGCACAACTCCCCCGGGGAAGGTACCAGAAAGGGGTTCTGTTGGTAGTTCTGACACTGCCCCGGTAGCCAGATGAAAGACACCACAAAAGTGGTTCTACCTGCTTGCTGGGCTGAGATGGGGAACCGCTGACTTTTGGAGTCGGCCGGAGACAAAACGTTCCAAAGACACCCCATGCACGACTCCCCCGGGGAAGGTGCCAGCAAGGAGTTCTCTGGTAGTTTTTACATTGCTCCGCTAGGCAGCTGAAAGACACCACAAAAGTGGTTCTACCTGCTTGCTGGGCTGAGATGGGGAATCACTGACTTTGGGAGTCGGCTGGTGACAAAATGTTCCAAACACACCCCATGCACAACTCCCCCGGGAAAGGTGCCAAAAAGGGATTCTGTTGGTGGTTCTTACACTGCTCCGGTAGCCAGATGAAAGACACCACAAAAGTGGTTCTACCTGCTTTCTGGGCTGAGATGGGGAACCGCTGTCTTTTGGAGTCGGCCGGAGACAAAACGTTCCAAAGACACCCCATGCACAACTCCCCCGGGGAAGGTGCCAGCAAGGAGTTCTCTGGTAGTTTTTACATTGCTCCGCTAGGCAGCTGAAAGACACCACAAAAGTGGTTCTACCTGCTTTCTGGGCTGAGATGGGGAATCGCTGACTTTTTGACTAAGCCGGTGAAAAAACGTTCCAAACACACCCCATGCACAACTCCACCGGGGAAGGTGCCAGAAGGGAGTTCTCTGGTAGTTTTTACATTGCTCAGTTAGGCAGCTGAAAGACACCACATAAGTTGTTCTACCCACTTTCTGGGCTGAGATGGGAACCGCTGACTTTTGGAGTCGGCTGGTGACAAAACGTTCCAAACACACCCCATGCACAACTCCAGCGGGGAAGGTGCCAGAAAGGAGTTCTGTTGGTAGTTCCGACACTGCCCCGGTAGCCTGCTGAAAGACACCACAAAAGTGGTTCTACCTTCTTGCTGGGCTGAGATGGGGAATCGCTGACTTATGGAGTTGGCTGATGACAAATGTTCCAAACACACCCCATGCACAACTACAGCGGGGAAGTTGCCAGAAAGGAGTTCTGTTGGTAGTTCTTACACTGCCCCGGTAGCCAGATGAAAGACACCACAAAAGTGGTTCTACCTGCTTGCTGGGCTGAGATGGGGAATCGCTGACTTTTGGAGTCGGCTGGTGACAAAATGTTCCAAAGATACCCCATGCACAACTCCACCGGGGAAGGTGCAAGAAAGGAGTTCTGTTGATGGTTCTTACACTGCCCCGGTAGCCAGATGAAAGACACCACAAAAGTGGTTCTACCTGCTTTCCGGGCTGAGATGGGGAATCGCTGACTTTTGGAGTCGGCTGGTGACAAAATGTTGCAAACACACCCCATGCACAACTCCACCGGGGAAGGTGCCAGAAAGGAGTTCTCTGGTAGTTTTTACATTGCTCAGTTAGGCAGCTGAAAGACACCACGAGTGTGAGAGTTAGTGTGAGTGTGAGGGTGAGTGTGAGGGTTAGGGTGAGTGTGAGTGTGAGGGTGAGGGTGAGTGTGAGGGTGAGTGTGAGTGTGAGGGTGATTGTGAGTGTGAGTGTGAGGGTGAGGGCGAGTGTGAGTGTGAGGGTTAGGGTTAGGGTGAGGGTTAGGGTTAGTGTGAGGGTGAGTGTGAGGCTGAGTGTGAGTGTGAGTGTGAGGGTGAGTGTGAGTGTGAGGGTTAGGGTTAGGGTGAGTGTGAGGGTGAGTGTGAGTGTGAGTGTGAGTGTGAGTGTGAGGGTGAGTGTGAGGGTGAGTGTGAGGGTGAGTGTGAGGGTGAGTGTGAGGGTTAGGGTTAGGGTGAGAGTTAGGGTTAGTGTGAGGGTGAGTGTGAGGCTGAGTGTGAGTGTGAGTGTGAGGGTGAGTGTGAGTGTGAGGGTTAGGGTTAGGGTGAGTGTGAGGGTGAGTGTGAGTGTGAGTGTGAGTGTGAGTGTGAGGGTGAGTGTGAGGGTGAGTGTGAGGGTGAGGGAGAGGGTGAGGGTGAGGGTGAGGGTTAGGGTTAAGGTTAGGGTGAATGTGAGGGTGAGTGTGAGTTTGAGTGTAAGGGTGAGTGTGAGTGTGTGAGTGTGAGTGTGAGTTTGAGTGTGAGGGTGAGTGTGAGGGTTAGGGTTAAGATTAGTTTGAGTGTGAGGGTGAGTGTGAGTGTGAGTGTGATGGTGAGTGTGAGTGTGAGGGTGAGTGTGAGGGTGAGTTTGAGGGTTAGGGTTAGGGTTAGGGTGAGTGTGAGGGTGAGGGTGAGTGTGAGGGTGAGTGTGAGGGTGAGTGTGAGGGAGAGGGTGAGGGTGAGTGTGAGTGTGAGTGTGAGTGTGAGGCGGAGGGTGAGTGTGAGGGTGAGTGTGAGTGTGAGTTTGAGTGTGAGTGTGAGGGTGAGTGTGAGGGTGACGGTAAGTGTGAGTGTGAGGGTTAGGGTTAAGATTAGTTTTAGTGTGAGGGTGAGTGTGAGTGTGAGTGTGAGGGTGAGTGTGAGTATGAGTGTGAGTGTGAGTGTGAGGGTGAGTGTGAGTATGAGTGTGAGTGTGAGTGTGAGGGTGAGGGTGACGGTAAGTGTGAGTGTGAGGGTTAGGGTTAGGGTTAGGGTGAGTGTGAGGGTGAGGGTGAGTGTGAGGGTGAGTGTTACTGTGAGTGCGAGTGTTAGTGTGAGGCTGAGTGTGAGTGTGAGTGCGAGTGTGAGTGTGATGGTGAGTGTGAGTGCGAGGGTGAGTGTGAGTTTGAGGGTTAGGGTTAGGGTTAGGGTGAGTGTGAGGGTGAGTGTGAGGGAGAGGGTGAGGGTGAGTGTGAGGGAGAGGGTGAGGGTGAGTGTGAGTGTGAGTCTGAGGCGGAGGGTGAGTGTGAGGATGAGTGTGAGTGTGAGTTTGAGTGTGAGTGTGAGGGTGAGTGTGAGTGTGAGTGTGAGGGTGACGGTAAGTGTGAGTGTGAGGGTTAGGGTTAGGGTTAGGGTGAGCGTGAGTGTGATTGTGAGTGTGAGTGTGAGGGTTAGGGTGAGGGTGAGTGTGAGTGTGAGTTTGAGTGTGAAGGTTAGGTTTAGGGTTAGCGTCGAGTGTGAGGGTGAGTGTGAGTATGAGTGTGAGTGTGATTGTGAGGGTGAGGATGAGTGTGAGTGTGAGTGTGAGTGTGAGGATAAGTGTGAGTATGAAGGTGAAAGTTCTGTTGGTAGTTCTGACACTGCCCCGGTAGCCAGATGAAAGAAACCACAAAAGTTGTTCTACCTGCTTTCTGGGCTGAGATGGGCAATCGCTGACTTTTGGAGTCGGCTGGTGACAAAATGTTCCAAAGATACCCCATGCACAACTCCACCGGGGAAGGTGCAAGAAAGGAGTTCTGTTGATGGTTCTTACACTGCCCCGGTAGCCAGATGAAAGACACCACAAAAGTGGTTCTACCTGCTTTCCGGGCTGAGATGGGGAATCGCTGACTTTTGGAGTCGGCTGGTGACAAAATGTTGCAAACACACCCCATGCACAACTCCACCGGGGAAGGTGCCAGCAAGGAGTTCTCTGGTAGTTTTTACATTGCTCCGCTAGGCAGCTGAAAGACACCACAAAAGTGGTTCTACCTGCTTTCTGGGCTGAGATGGGGAACCGCTGACTTTTGGAGTCGGCTGGTGACAAAACGTTCCAAACACACCCCATGCACAACTCCACCGGGGAAGGTGCCAGAAGGGAGTTCTCTGGTAGTTTTTACATTGCTCAGTTAGGCAGCTGAAAGACACCACATAAGTTGTTCTACCCACTTTCTGGGCTGAGATGGGAACCGCTGACTTTTGGAGTCGGCTGGTGACAAAACGTTCCAAACACACCCCATGCACAACTCCATCGGGGAAGGTGCAAGAAAGGAGTTCTGTTGATAGTTCTTACACTGCCCCGGTAGCCAGATGGAAGACACCACAAAAGTAGTTCTACCTGCTTTCTGGGCTGAGATGGGGAATCGTTGACTTTTGGAGTCGGCTGGTGACAAAATGTTCCAAACACACCCCATGCACAACTCCCCCGGGGAAGGTACCAGAAAGGGGTTCTGTTGGTAGTTCTGACACTGCCCCGGTAGCCAGATGAAAGACACCACAAAAGTGGTTCTACCTGCTTGCTGGGCTGAGATGGGGAACCGCTGACTTTTGGAGTCGGCCGGAGACAAAACGTTCCAAAGACACCCCATGCACGACTCCCCCGGGGAAGGTGCCAGCAAGGAGTTCTCTGGTAGTTTTTACATTGCTCCGCTAGGCAGCTGAAAGACACCACAAAAGTGGTTCTACCTGCTTGCTGGGCTGAGATGGGGAATCACTGACTTTGGGAGTCGGCTGGTGACAAAATGTTCCAAACACACCCCATGCACAACTCCCCCGGGAAAGGTGCCAAAAAGGGATTCTGTTGGTGGTTCTTACACTGCCCCGGTAGCCAGATGAAAGACACCACAAAAGTGGTTCTACCTGCTTTCTGGGCTGAGATGGGGAACCGCTGTCTTTTGGAGTCGGCCGGAGACAAAACGTTCCAAAGACACCCCATGCACAACTCCCCCGGGGAAGGTGCCAGCAAGGAGTTCTCTGGTAGTTTTTACATTGCTCCGCTAGGCAGCTGAAAGACACCACAAAAGTGGTTCTACCTGCTTTCTGGGCTGAGATGGGGAATCGCTGACTTTTTGACTAAGCCGGTGAAAAAACGTTCCAAACACACCCCATGCACAACTCCACCGGGGAAGGTGCCAGAAGGGAGTTCTCTGGTAGTTTTTACATTGCTCAGTTAGGCAGCTGAAAGACACCACATAAGTTGTTCTACCCACTTTCTGGGCTGAGATGGGAACCGCTGACTTTTGGAGTCGGCTGGTGACAAAACGTTCCAAACACACCCCATGCACAACTCCAGCGGGGAAGGTGCCAGAAAGGAGTTCTGTTGGTAGTTCCGACACTGCCCCGGTAGCCTGCTGAAAGACACCACAAAAGTGGTTCTACCTTCTTGCTGGGCTGAGATGGGGAATCGCTGACTTATGGAGTTGGCTGATGACAAATGTTCCAAACACACCCCATGCACAACTACAGCGGGGAAGTTGCCAGAAAGGAGTTCTGTTGGTAGTTCTTACACTGCCCCGGTAGCCAGATGAAAGACACCACAAAAGTGGTTCTACCTGCTTGCTGGGCTGAGATGGGGAATCGCTGACTTTTGGAGTCGGCTGGTGACAAAATGTTCCAAAGATACCCCATGCACAACTCCACCGGGGAAGGTGCAAGAAAGGAGTTCTGTTGATGGTTCTTACACTGCCCCGGTAGCCAGATGAAAGACACCACAAAAGTGGTTCTACCTGCTTTCCGGGCTGAGATGGGGAATCGCTGACTTTTGGAGTCGGCTGGTGACAAAATGTTGCAAACACACCCCATGCACAACTCCACCGGGGAAGGTGCCAGAAAGGAGTTCTCTGGTAGTTTTTACATTGCTCAGTTAGGCAGCTGAAAGACACCACGAGTGTGAGAGTTAGTGTGAGTGTGAGGGTGAGTGTGAGGGTTAGGGTGAGTGTGAGTGTGAGGGTGAGGGTGAGTGTGAGGGTGAGTGTGAGTGTGAGGGTGATTGTGAGTGTGAGTGTGAGGGTGAGGGCGAGTGTGAGTGTGAGGGTTAGGGTTAGGGTGAGGGTTAGGGTTAGTGTGAGGGTGAGTGTGAGGCTGAGTGTGAGTGTGAGTGTGAGGGTGAGTGTGAGTGTGAGGGTTAGGGTTAGGGTGAGTGTGAGGGTGAGTGTGAGTGTGAGTGTGAGTGTGAGTGTGAGGGTGAGTGTGAGGGTGAGTGTGAGGGTGAGGGTGAGTGTGAGTGTGAGGGTTAGGGTTAGGGTGAGGGTTAGGGTTAGTGTGAGGGTGAGTGTGAGGCTGAGTGTGAGTGTGAGTGTGAGGGTGAGTGTGAGTGTGAGGGTTAGGGTTAGGGTGAGTGTGAGGGTGAGTGTGAGTGTGAGTGTGAGTGTGAGTGTGAGGGTGAGTGTGAGGGTGAGTGTGAGGGTGAGTGTGAGTGTGAGTGTGAGGGAGAGGGTGAGGGTGAGGGTGAGGGTTAGGGTTAAGGTTAGGGTGAATGTGAGGGTGAGTGTGAGTTTGAGTGTAAGGGTGAGTGTGAGTGTGTGAGTGTGAGTGTGAGTTTGAGTGTGAGGGTGAGTGTGAGGGTTAGGGTTAAGATTAGTTTGAGTGTGAGGGTGAGTGTGAGTGTGAGTGTGATGGTGAGTGTGAGTGTGAGGGTGAGTGTGAGGGTGAGTTTGAGGGTTAGGGTTAGGGTTAGGGTGAGTGTGAGGGTGAGGGTGAGTGTGAGGCTGAGTGTGAGGGTGAGTGTGAGGGAGAGGGTGAGGGTGAGTGTGAGTGTGAGTGTGAGTGTGAGGCGGAGGGTGAGTGTGAGGGTGAGTGTGAGTGTGAGTTTGAGTGTGAGTGTGAGGGTGAGTGTGAGGGTGACGGTAAGTGTGAGTGTGAGGGTTAGGGTTAAGATTAGTTTTAGTGTGAGGGTGAGTGTGAGTGTGAGTGTGAGGGTGAGTGTGAGTATGAGTGTGAGTGTGAGTGTGAGGGTGAGTGTGAGTATGAGTGTGAGTGTGAGTGTGAGGGTGAGGGTGACGGTAAGTGTGAGTGTGAGGGTTAGGGTTAGGGTTAGGGTGAGTGTGAGGGTGAGGGTGAGTGTGAGGGTGAGTGTTACTGTGAGTGCGAGTGTTAGTGTGAGGCTGAGTGTGAGTGTGAGTGCGAGTGTGAGTGTGATGGTGAGTGTGAGTGCGAGGGTGAGTGTGAGTTTGAGGGTTAGGGTTAGGGTTAGGGTGACTGTGAGGGTGAGGGTGAGTGTGAGGGTGAGTGTGAGGGAGAGGGTGAGGGTGAGTGTGAGTGTGAGTCTGAGGCGGAGGGTGAGTGTGAGGATGAGTGTGAGTGTGAGTTTGAGTGTGAGTGTGAGGGTGAGTGTGAGTGTGAGTGTGAGGGTGACGGTAAGTGTTAGTGTGAGGGTTAGGGTTAGGGTTAGGGTGAGCGTGAGTGTGATTGTGAGTGTGAGTGTGAGGGTGAGTGTGAGGGTGAGTGTGAGTGTGTGTGTGAGTGTGAGGGTTAGGGTTAGGGTTAGGGTGAGGGTGAGTGTGAGTGTGAGTTTGAGTGTGAAGGTTAGGTTTAGGGTTAGCGTCGAGTGTGAGGGTGAGTGTGAGTATGAGTGTGAGTGTGATTGTGAGGGTGAGGATGAGTGTGAGTGTGAGTGTGAGTGTGAGGATAAGTGTGAGTATGAAGGTGAAAGTTCTGTTGGTAGTTCTGACACTGCCCCGGTAGCCAGATGAAAGAAACCACAAAAGTTGTTCTACCTGCTTTCTGGGCTGAGATGGGCAATCGCTGACTTTTGGAGTCGGCTGGTGACAAAATGTTCCAAAGATACCCCATGCACAACTCCACCGGGGAAGGTGCAAGAAAGGAGTTCTGTTGATGGTTCTTACACTGCCCCGGTAGCCAGATGAAAGACACCACAAAAGTGGTTCTACCTGCTTTCCGGGCTGAGATGGGGAATCGCTGACTTTTGGAGTCGGCTGGTGACAAAATGTTGCAAACACACCCCATGCACAACTCCACCGGGGAAGGTGCCAGCAAGGAGTTCTCTGGTAGTTTTTACATTGCTCCGCTAGGCAGCTGAAAGACACCACAAAAGTGGTTCTACCTGCTTTCTGGGCTGAGATGGGGAACCGCTGACTTTTGGAGTCGGCTGGTGACAAAACGTTCCAAACACACCCCATGCACAACTCCACCGGGGAAGGTGCCAGAAGGGAGTTCTCTGGTAGTTTTTACATTGCTCAGTTAGGCAGCTGAAAGACACCACGAGTGTGAGAGTTAGTGTGAGTGTGAGGGTGAGTGTGAGGGTTAGGGTGAGTGTGAGTGTGAGGGTGAGGGTGAGTGTGAGGGTGAGTGTGAGTGTGAGGGTGATTGTGAGTGTGAGTGTGAGGGTGAGGGCGAGTGTGAGTGTGAGGGTTAGGGTTAGGGTGAGGGTTAGGGTTAGTGTGAGGGTGAGTGTGAGGCTGAGTGTGAGTGTGAGTGTGAGGGTGAGTGTGAGTGTGAGGGTTAGGGTTAGGGTGAGTGTGAGGGTGAGTGTGAGTGTGAGTGTGAGTGTGAGTGTGAGGGTGAGTGTGAGGGTGAGTGTGAGGGTGAGTGTGAGGGTGAGTGTGAGGGTTAGGGTTAGGGTGAGAGTTAGGGTTAGTGTGAGGGTGAGTGTGAGGCTGAGTGTGAGTGTGAGTGTGAGGGTGAGTGTGAGTGTGAGGGTTAGGGTTAGGGTGAGTGTGAGGGTGAGTGTGAGTGTGAGTGTGAGTGTGAGTGTGAGGGTGAGTGTGAGGGTGAGTGTGAGGGTGAGTGTGAGTGTGAGTGTGAGGGAGAGGGTGAGGGTGAGGGTGAGGGTTAGGGTTAAGGTTAGGGTGAATGTGAGGGTGAGTGTGAGTTTGAGTGTAAGGGTGAGTGTGAGTGTGTGAGTGTGAGTGTGAGTTTGAGTGTGAGGGTGAGTGTGAGGGTTAGGGTTAAGATTAGTTTGAGTGTGAGGGTGAGTGTGAGTGTGAGTGTGATGGTGAGTGTGAGTGTGAGGGTGAGTGTGAGGGTGAGTTTGAGGGTTAGGGTTAGGGTTAGGGTGAGTGTGAGGGTGAGGGTGAGTGTGAGGGTGAGTGTGAGGGTGAGTGTGAGGGAGAGGGTGAGGGTGAGTGTGAGTGTGAGTGTGAGTGTGAGGCGGAGGGTGAGTGTGAGGGTGAGTGTGAGTGTGAGTTTGAGTGTGAGTGTGAGGGTGAGTGTGAGGGTGACGGTAAGTGTGAGTGTGAGGGTTAGGGTTAAGATTAGTTTTAGTGTGAGGGTGAGTGTGAGTGTGAGTGTGAGGGTGAGTGTGAGTATGAGTGTGAGTGTGAGTGTGAGGGTGAGTGTGAGTATGAGTGTGAGTGTGAGTGTGAGGGTGAGGGTGACGGTAAGTGTGAGTGTGAGGGTTAGGGTTAGGGTTAGGGTGAGTGTGAGGGTGAGGGTGAGTGTGAGGGTGAGTGTTACTGTGAGTGCGAGTGTTAGTGTGAGGCTGAGTGTGAGTGTGAGTGCGAGTGTGAGTGTGATGGTGAGTGTGAGTGCGAGGGTGAGTGTGAGTTTGAGGGTTAGGGTTAGGGTTAGGGTGAGTGTGAGGGTGAGTGTGAGGGAGAGGGTGAGGGTGAGTGTGAGGGAGAGGGTGAGGGTGAGTGTGAGTGTGAGTCTGAGGCGGAGGGTGAGTGTGAGGATGAGTGTGAGTGTGAGTTTGAGTGTGAGTGTGAGGGTGAGTGTGAGTGTGAGTGTGAGGGTGACGGTAAGTGTGAGTGTGAGGGTTAGGGTTAGGGTTAGGGTGAGCGTGAGTGTGATTGTGAGTGTGAGTGTGAGGGTTAGGGTGAGGGTGAGTGTGAGGGTGAGTGTGAGTGTGTGTGTGAGTGTGAGGGTTAGGGTTAGGGTTAGGGTGAGGGTGAGTGTGAGTGTGAGTTTGAGTGTGAAGGTTAGGTTTAGGGTTAGCGTCGAGTGTGAGGGTGAGTGTGAGTATGAGTGTGAGTGTGATTGTGAGGGTGAGGATGAGTGTGAGTGTGAGTGTGAGTGTGAGGATAAGTGTGAGTATGAAGGTGAAAGTTCTGTTGGTAGTTCTGACACTGCCCCGGTAGCCAGATGAAAGAAACCACAAAAGTTGTTCTACCTGCTTTCTGGGCTGAGATGGGCAATCGCTGACTTTTGGAGTCGGCTGGTGACAAAATGTTCCAAAGATACCCCATGCACAACTCCACCGGGGAAGGTGCAAGAAAGGAGTTCTGTTGATGGTTCTTACACTGCCCCGGTAGCCAGATGAAAGACACCACAAAAGTGGTTCTACCTGCTTTCCGGGCTGAGATGGGGAATCGCTGACTTTTGGAGTCGGCTGGTGACAAAATGTTGCAAACACACCCCATGCACAACTCCACCGGGGAAGGTGCCAGCAAGGAGTTCTCTGGTAGTTTTTACATTGCTCCGCTAGGCAGCTGAAAGACACCACAAAAGTGGTTCTACCTGCTTTCTGGGCTGAGATGGGGAACCGCTGACTTTTGGAGTCGGCTGGTGACAAAACGTTCCAAACACACCCCATGCACAACTCCACCGGGGAAGGTGCCAGAAGGGAGTTCTCTGGTAGTTTTTACATTGCTCAGTTAGGCAGCTGAAAGACACCACATAAGTTGTTCTACCCACTTTCTGGGCTGAGATGGGAACCGCTGACTTTTGGAGTCGGCTGGTGACAAAACGTTCCAAACACACCCCATGCACAACTCCATCGGGGAAGGTGCAAGAAAGGAGTTCTGTTGATAGTTCTTACACTGCCCCGGTAGCCAGATGGAAGACACCACAAAAGTAGTTCTACCTGCTTTCTGGGCTGAGATGGGGAATCGTTGACTTTTGGAGTCGGCTGGTGACAAAATGTTCCAAACACACCCCATGCACAACTCCCCCGGGGAAGGTACCAGAAAGGGGTTCTGTTGGTAGTTCTGACACTGCCCCGGTAGCCAGATGAAAGACACCACAAAAGTGGTTCTACCTGCTTGCTGGGCTGAGATGGGGAACCGCTGACTTTTGGAGTCGGCCGGAGACAAAACGTTCCAAAGACACCCCATGCACGACTCCCCCGGGGAAGGTGCCAGCAAGGAGTTCTCTGGTAGTTTTTACATTGCTCCGCTAGGCAGCTGAAAGACACCACAAAAGTGGTTCTACCTGCTTGCTGGGCTGAGATGGGGAATCACTGACTTTGGGAGTCGGCTGGTGACAAAATGTTCCAAACACACCCCATGCACAACTCCCCCGGGAAAGGTGCCAAAAAGGGATTCTGTTGGTGGTTCTTACACTGCTCCGGTAGCCAGATGAAAGACACCACAAAAGTGGTTCTACCTGCTTTCTGGGCTGAGATGGGGAACCGCTGTCTTTTGGAGTCGGCCGGAGACAAAACGTTCCAAAGACACCCCATGCACAACTCCCCCGGGGAAGGTGCCAGCAAGGAGTTCTCTGGTAGTTTTTACATTGCTCCGCTAGGCAGCTGAAAGACACCACAAAAGTGGTTCTACCTGCTTTCTGGGCTGAGATGGGGAATCGCTGACTTTTTGACTAAGCCGGTGAAAAAACGTTCCAAACACACCCCATGCACAACTCCACCGGGGAAGGTGCCAGAAGGGAGTTCTCTGGTAGTTTTTACATTGCTCAGTTAGGCAGCTGAAAGACACCACATAAGTTGTTCTACCCACTTTCTGGGCTGAGATGGGAACCGCTGACTTTTGGAGTCGGCTGGTGACAAAACGTTCCAAACACACCCCATGCACAACTCCAGCGGGGAAGGTGCCAGAAAGGAGTTCTGTTGGTAGTTCCGACACTGCCCCGGTAGCCTGCTGAAAGACACCACAAAAGTGGTTCTACCTTCTTGCTGGGCTGAGATGGGGAATCGCTGACTTATGGAGTTGGCTGATGACAAATGTTCCAAACACACCCCATGCACAACTACAGCGGGGAAGTTGCCAGAAAGGAGTTCTGTTGGTAGTTCTTACACTGCCCCGGTAGCCAGATGAAAGACACCACAAAAGTGGTTCTACCTGCTTGCTGGGCTGAGATGGGGAATCGCTGACTTTTGGAGTCGGCTGGTGACAAAATGTTCCAAAGATACCCCATGCACAACTCCACCGGGGAAGGTGCAAGAAAGGAGTTCTGTTGATGGTTCTTACACTGCCCCGGTAGCCAGATGAAAGACACCACAAAAGTGGTTCTACCTGCTTTCCGGGCTGAGATGGGGAATCGCTGACTTTTGGAGTCGGCTGGTGACAAAATGTTGCAAACACACCCCATGCACAACTCCACCGGGGAAGGTGCCAGAAAGGAGTTCTCTGGTAGTTTTTACATTGCTCAGTTAGGCAGCTGAAAGACACCACGAGTGTGAGAGTTAGTGTGAGTGTGAGGGTGAGTGTGAGGGTTAGGGTGAGTGTGAGTGTGAGGGTGAGGGTGAGTGTGAGGGTGAGTGTGAGTGTGAGGGTGATTGTGAGTGTGAGTGTGAGGGTGAGGGCGAGTGTGAGTGTGAGGGTTAGGGTTAGGGTGAGGGTTAGGGTTAGTGTGAGGGTGAGTGTGAGGCTGAGTGTGAGTGTGAGTGTGAGGGTGAGTGTGAGTGTGAGGGTTAGGGTTAGGGTGAGTGTGAGGGTGAGTGTGAGTGTGAGTGTGAGTGTGAGTGTGAGGGTGAGTGTGAGGGTGAGTGTGAGGGTGAGGGTGAGTGTGAGTGTGAGGGTTAGGGTTAGGGTGAGGGTTAGGGTTAGTGTGAGGGTGAGTGTGAGGCTGAGTGTGAGTGTGAGTGTGAGGGTGAGTGTGAGTGTGAGGGTTAGGGTTAGGGTGAGTGTGAGGGTGAGTGTGAGTGTGAGTGTGAGTGTGAGTGTGAGGGTGAGTGTGAGGGTGAGTGTGAGGGTGAGTGTGAGTGTGAGTGTGAGGGAGAGGGTGAGGGTGAGGGTGAGGGTTAGGGTTAAGGTTAGGGTGAATGTGAGGGTGAGTGTGAGTTTGAGTGTAAGGGTGAGTGTGAGTGTGTGAGTGTGAGTGTGAGTTTGAGTGTGAGGGTGAGTGTGAGGGTTAGGGTTAAGATTAGTTTGAGTGTGAGGGTGAGTGTGAGTGTGAGTGTGATGGTGAGTGTGAGTGTGAGGGTGAGTGTGAGGGTGAGTTTGAGGGTTAGGGTTAGGGTTAGGGTGAGTGTGAGGGTGAGGGTGAGTGTGAGGCTGAGTGTGAGGGTGAGTGTGAGGGAGAGGGTGAGGGTGAGTGTGAGTGTGAGTGTGAGTGTGAGGCGGAGGGTGAGTGTGAGGGTGAGTGTGAGTGTGAGTTTGAGTGTGAGTGTGAGGGTGAGTGTGAGGGTGACGGTAAGTGTGAGTGTGAGGGTTAGGGTTAAGATTAGTTTTAGTGTGAGGGTGAGTGTGAGTGTGAGTGTGAGGGTGAGTGTGAGTATGAGTGTGAGTGTGAGTGTGAGGGTGAGTGTGAGTATGAGTGTGAGTGTGAGTGTGAGGGTGAGGGTGACGGTAAGTGTGAGTGTGAGGGTTAGGGTTAGGGTTAGGGTGAGTGTGAGGGTGAGGGTGAGTGTGAGGGTGAGTGTTACTGTGAGTGCGAGTGTTAGTGTGAGGCTGAGTGTGAGTGTGAGTGCGAGTGTGAGTGTGATGGTGAGTGTGAGTGCGAGGGTGAGTGTGAGTTTGAGGGTTAGGGTTAGGGTTAGGGTGACTGTGAGGGTGAGGGTGAGTGTGAGGGTGAGTGTGAGGGAGAGGGTGAGGGTGAGTGTGAGTGTGAGTCTGAGGCGGAGGGTGAGTGTGAGGATGAGTGTGAGTGTGAGTTTGAGTGTGAGTGTGAGGGTGAGTGTGAGTGTGAGTGTGAGGGTGACGGTAAGTGTTAGTGTGAGGGTTAGGGTTAGGGTTAGGGTGAGCGTGAGTGTGATTGTGAGTGTGAGTGTGAGGGTGAGTGTGAGGGTGAGTGTGAGTGTGTGTGTGAGTGTGAGGGTTAGGGTTAGGGTTAGGGTGAGGGTGAGTGTGAGTGTGAGTTTGAGTGTGAAGGTTAGGTTTAGGGTTAGCGTCGAGTGTGAGGGTGAGTGTGAGTATGAGTGTGAGTGTGATTGTGAGGGTGAGGATGAGTGTGAGTGTGAGTGTGAGTGTGAGGATAAGTGTGAGTATGAAGGTGAAAGTTCTGTTGGTAGTTCTGACACTGCCCCGGTAGCCAGATGAAAGAAACCACAAAAGTTGTTCTACCTGCTTTCTGGGCTGAGATGGGCAATCGCTGACTTTTGGAGTCGGCTGGTGACAAAATGTTCCAAAGATACCCCATGCACAACTCCACCGGGGAAGGTGCAAGAAAGGAGTTCTGTTGATGGTTCTTACACTGCCCCGGTAGCCAGATGAAAGACACCACAAAAGTGGTTCTACCTGCTTTCCGGGCTGAGATGGGGAATCGCTGACTTTTGGAGTCGGCTGGTGACAAAATGTTGCAAACACACCCCATGCACAACTCCACCGGGGAAGGTGCCAGCAAGGAGTTCTCTGGTAGTTTTTACATTGCTCCGCTAGGCAGCTGAAAGACACCACAAAAGTGGTTCTACCTGCTTTCTGGGCTGAGATGGGGAACCGCTGACTTTTGGAGTCGGCTGGTGACAAAACGTTCCAAACACACCCCATGCACAACTCCACCGGGGAAGGTGCCAGAAGGGAGTTCTCTGGTAGTTTTTACATTGCTCAGTTAGGCAGCTGAAAGACACCACATAAGTTGTTCTACCCACTTTCTGGGCTGAGATGGGAACCGCTGACTTTTGGAGTCGGCTGGTGACAAAACGTTCCAAACACACCCCATGCACAACTCCATCGGGGAAGGTGCAAGAAAGGAGTTCTGTTGATAGTTCTTACACTGCCCCGGTAGCCAGATGGAAGACACCACAAAAGTAGTTTTACCTGCTTTCTGGGCTGAGATGGGGAATCGTTGACTTTTGGAGTCGGCTGGTGACAAAATGTTCCAAACACACCCCATGCACAACTCCCCCGGGGAAGGTGCCAGCAAGGGGTTCTGTTGGTAGTTCTGACACTGCCCCGGTAGCCAGATGAAAGACACCACAAAAGTGGTTCTACCTGCTTGCTGGGCTGAGATGGGGAACCGCTGACTTTTGGAGTCGGCCGGAGACAAAACGTTCCAAAGACACCCCATGCACGACTCCCCCGGGGAAGGTGCCAGCAAGGAGTTCTCTGGTAGTTTTTACATTGCTCCGCTAGGCAGCTGAAAGACACCACAAAAGTGGTTCTACCTGCTTGCTGGGCTGAGATGGGGAATCACTGACTTTGGGAGTCGGCTGGTGACAAAATGTTCCAAACACACCCCATGCACAACTCCCCCGGGAAAGGTGCCAAAAAGGGATTCTGTTGGTGGTTCTTACACTGCTCCGGTAGCCAGATGAAAGACACCACAAAAGTGGTTCTACCTGCTTTCTGGGCTGAGATGGGGAACCGCTGTCTTTTGGAGTCGGCCGGAGACAAAACGTTCCAAAGACACCCCATGCACAACTCCCCCGGGGAAGGTGCCAGAAAGGAGTTCTCTGGTAGTTTTTACATTGCTCCGCTAGGCAGCTGAAAGACACCACAAAAGTGGTTCTACCTGCTTTCTGGGCTGAGATGGGGAATCGCTGACTTTTTGACTAAGCCGGTGAAAAAACGTTCCAAACACACCCCATGCACAACTCCACCGGGGAAGGTGCCAGAAGGGAGTTCTCTGGTAGTTTTTACATTGCTCAGTTAGGCAGCTGAAAGACACCACATAAGTTGTTCTACCCACTTTCTGGGCTGAGATGGGAACCGCTGACTTTTGGAGTCGGCTGGTGACAAAACGTTCCAAACACACCCCATGCACAACTCCAGCGGGGAAGGTGCCAGAAAGGAGTTCTGTTGGTAGTTCCGACACTGCCCCGGTAGCCTGCTGAAAGACACCACAAAAGTGGTTCTACCTTCTTGCTGGGCTGAGATGGGGAATCGCTGACTTATGGAGTTGGCTGATGACAAATGTTCCAAACACACCCCATGCACAACTACAGCGGGGAAGTTGCCAGAAAGGAGTTCTGTTGGTAGTTCTTACACTGCCCCGGTAGCCAGATGAAAGACACCACAAAAGTGGTTCTACCTGCTTGCTGGGCTGAGATGGGGAATCGCTGACTTTTGGAGTCGGCTGGTGACAAAATGTTCCAAAGATACCCCATGCACAACTCCACCGGGGAAGGTGCAAGAAAGGAGTTCTGTTGATGGTTCTTACACTGCCCCGGTAGCCAGATGAAAGACACCACAAAAGTGGTTCTACCTGCTTTCCGGGCTGAGATGGGGAATCGCTGACTTTTGGAGTCGGCTGGTGACAAAATGTTGCAAACACACCCCATGCACAACTCCACCGGGGAAGGTGCCAGAAAGGAGTTCTCTGGTAGTTTTTACATTGCTCAGTTAGGCAGCTGAAAGACACCACGAGTGTGAGAGTTAGTGTGAGTGTGAGGGTGAGTGTGAGGGTTAGGGTGAGTGTGAGTGTGAGGGTGAGGGTGAGTGTGAGGGTGAGTGTGAGTGTGAGGGTGATTGTGAGTGTGAGTGTGAGGGTGAGGGCGAGTGTGAGTGTGAGGGTTAGGGTTAGGGTGAGGGTTAGGGTTAGTGTGAGGGTGAGTGTGAGGCTGAGTGTGAGTGTGAGTGTGAGGGTGAGTGTGAGTGTGAGGGTTAGGGTTAGGGTGAGTGTGAGGGTGAGTGTGAGTGTGAGTGTGAGTGTGAGTGTGAGTGTGAGGGTGAGTGTGAGGGTGAGTGTGAGGGTGAGGGTGAGTGTGAGTGTGAGGGTTAGGGTTAGGGTGAGGGTTAGGGTTAGTGTGAGGGTGAGTGTGAGGCTGAGTGTGAGTGTGAGTGTGAGGGTGAGTGTGAGTGTGAGGGTTAGGGTTAGGGTGAGTGTGAGGGTGAGTGTGAGTGTGAGTGTGAGTGTGAGTGTGAGGGTGAGTGTGAGGGTGAGTGTGAGGGTGAGTGTGAGTGTGAGTGAGAGGGTGAGGGTGAGGGTGAGGGTTAGGGTTAAGGTTAGGGTGAATGTGAGGGTGAGTGTGAGTTTGAGTGTAAGGGTGAGTGTGAGTGTGTGAGTGTGAGTGTGAGTTTGAGTGTGAGGGTGAGTGTGAGGGTTAGGGTTAAGATTAGTTTGAGTGTGAGGGTGAGTGTGAGTGTGAGTGTGATGGTGAGTGTGAGTGTGAGGGTGAGTGTGAGGGTGAGTTTGAGGGTTAGGGTTAGGGTTAGGGTGAGTGTGAGGGTGAGGGTGAGTGTGAGGGTGAGTGTGAGGGTGAGTGTGAGGGAGAGGGTGAGGGTGAGTGTGAGTGTGAGTGTGAGTGTGAGGCGGAGGGTGAGTGTGAGGGTGAGTGTGAGTGTGAGTTTGAGTGTGAGTGTGAGGGTGAGTGTGAGGGTGACGGTAAGTGTGAGTGTGAGGGTTAGGGTTAAGATTAGTTTTAGTGTGAGGGTGAGTGTGAGTGTGAGTGTGAGTGTGAGGGTGAGTGTGAGTATGAGTGTGAGTGTGAGTGTGAGGGTGAGTGTGAGTATGAGTGTGAGTGTGAGTGTGAGGGTGAGGGTGACGGTAAGTGTGAGTGTGAGGGTTAGGGTTAGGGTTAGGGTGAGTGTGAGGGTGAGGGTGAGTGTGAGGGTGAGTGTTACTGTGAGTGCGAGTGTTAGTGTGAGGCTGAGTGTGAGTGTGAGTGCGAGTGTGAGTGTGATGGTGAGTGTGAGTGCGAGGGTGAGTGTGAGTTTGAGGGTTAGGGTTAGGGTTAGGGTGACTGTGAGGGTGAGGGTGAGTGTGAGGGTGAGTGTGAGGGAGAGGGTGAGGGTGAGTGTGAGTGTGAGTCTGAGGCGGAGGGTGAGTGTGAGGATGAGTGTGAGTGTGAGTTTGAGTGTGAGTGTGAGGGTGAGTGTGAGTGTGAGTGTGAGGGTGACGGTAAGTGTGAGTGTGAGGGTTAGGGTTAGGGTTAGGGTGAGCGTGAGTGTGATTGTGAGTGTGAGTGTGAGGGTTAGGGTGAGGGTGAGTGTGAGGGTGAGTGTGAGTGTGTGTGTGAGTGTGAGGGTTAGGGTTAGGGTTAGGGTGAGGGTGAGTGTGAGTGTGAGTTTGAGTGTGAAGGTTAGGTTTAGGGTTAGCGTCGAGTGTGAGGGTGAGTGTGAGTATGAGTGTGAGTGTGATTGTGAGGGTGAGGATGAGTGTGAGTGTGAGTGTGAGTGTGAGGATAAGTGTGAGTATGAAGGTGAAAGTTCTGTTGGTAGTTCTGACACTGCCCCGGTAGCCAGATGAAAGAAACCACAAAAGTGGTTCTACCTGCTTTCTGGGCTGAGATGGGCAATCGCTGACTTTTGGAGTCGGCTGGTGACAAAATGTTCCAAAGATACCCCATGCACAACTGCACCGGGGAAGGTGCAAGAAAGGAGTTCTGTTGATGGTTCTTACACTGCCCCGGTAGCCAGATGAAAGACACCACAAAAGTGGTTCTGCCTGCTTTCCGGGCTGAGATGGGGAATCGCTGACTTTTGGAGTCGGCTGGTGACAAAATGTTGCAAACACACCCCATGCACAACTCCACCGGGGAAGGTGCCAGCAAGGAGTTCTCTGGTAGTTTTTACATTGCTCCGCTAGGCAGCTGAAAGACACCACAAAAGTGGTTCTACCTGCTTTCTGGGCTGAGATGGGGAACCGCTGACTTTTGGAGTCGGCTGGTGACAAAACGTTCCAAACACACCCCATGCACAACTCCACCGGGGAAGGTGCCAGAAGGGAGTTCTCTGGTAGTTTTTACATTGCTCAGTTAGGCAGCTGAAAGACACCACATAAGTTGTTCTACCCACTTTCTGAGCTGAGATGGGAACCGCTGACTTTTGGAGTCGGCTGGTGACAAAACGTTCCAAACACACCCCATGCACAACTCCATCGGGGAAGGTGCAAGAAAGGAGTTCTGTTGATAGTTCTTACACTGCCCCGGTAGCCAGATGAAAGACACCACAAAAGTGGTTCTACCTGCTTGCTGGGCTGAGATGGGGAACCGCTGACTTTTGGAGTCGGCCGGAGACAAAACGTTCCAAAGACACCCCATGCACGACTCCCCCGGGGAAGGTGCCAGCAAGGAGTTCTCTGGTAGTTTTTACATTGCTCCGCTAGGCAGCTGAAAGACACCACAAAAGTGGTTCTACCTGCTTGCTGGGCTGAGATGGGGAATCACTGACTTTGGGAGTCGGCTGGTGACAAAATGTTCCAAACACACCCCATGCACAACTCCCCCGGGAAAGGTGCCAAAAAGGGATTCTGTTGGTGGTTCTTACACTGCTCCGGTAGCCAGATGAAAGACACCACAAAAGTGGTTCTACCTGCTTTCTGGGCTGAGATGGGGAACCGCTGTCTTTTGGAGTCGGCCGGAGACAAAACGTTCCAAAGACACCCCATGCACAACTCCCCCGGGGAAGGTGCCAGAAAGGAGTTCTCTGGTAGTTTTTACATTGCTCCGCTAGGCAGCTGAAAGACACCACAAAAGTGGTTCTACCTGCTTTCTGGGCTGAGATGGGGAATCGCTGACTTTTTGACTAAGCCGGTGAAAAAACGTTCCAAACACACCCCATGCACAACTCCACCGGGGAAGGTGCCAGAAGGGAGTTCTCTGGTAGTTTTTACATTGCTCAGTTAGGCAGCTGAAAGACACCACATAAGTTGTTCTACCCACTTTCTGGGCTGAGATGGGAACCGCTGACTTTTGGAGTCGGCTGGTGACAAAACGTTCCAAACACACCCCATGCACAACTCCAGCGGGGAAGGTGCCAGAAAGGAGTTCTGTTGGTAGTTCCGACACTGCCCCGGTAGCCTGCTGAAAGACACCACAAAAGTGGTTCTACCTTCTTGCTGGGCTGAGATGGGGAATCGCTGACTTATGGAGTTGGCTGATGACAAATGTTCCAAACACACCCCATGCACAACTACAGCGGGGAAGTTGCCAGAAAGGAGTTCTGTTGGTAGTTCTTACACTGCCCCGGTAGCCAGATGAAAGACACCACAAAAGTGGTTCTACCTGCTTTCTGGGCTGAGATGGGGAATCGCTGACTTTTGGAGTCGGCTGGTGACAAAATGTTCCAAAGATACCCCATGCACAACTCCACCGGGGAAGGTGCAAGAAAGGAGTTCTGTTGATGGTTCTTACACTGCCCCGGTAGCCAGATGAAAGACACCACAAAAGTGGTTCTACCTGCTTTCCGGGCTGAGATGGGGAATCGCTGACTTTTGGAGTCGGCTGGTGACAAAATGTTGCAAACACACCCCATGCACAACTCCACCGGGGAAGGTGCCAGAAAGGAGTTCTCTGGTAGTTTTTACATTGCTCAGTTAGGCAGCTGAAAGACACCACGAGTGTGAGAGTTAGTGTGAGTGTGAGGGTGAGTGTGAGGGTTAGGGTGAGTGTGAGTGTGAGGGTGAGGGTGAGTGTGAGGGTGAGTGTGAGTGTGAGGGTGATTGTGAGTGTGAGTGTGAGGGTGAGGGCGAGTGTGAGTGTGAGGGTTAGGGTTAGGGTGAGGGTTAGGGTTAGTGTGAGGGTGAGTGTGAGGCTGAGTGTGAGTGTGAGTGTGAGGGTGAGTGTGAGTGTGAGGGTTAGGGTTAGGGTGAGTGTGAGGGTGAGTGTGAGTGTGAGTGTGAGTGTGAGTGTGAGGGTGAGTGTGAGGGTGAGTGTGAGGGTGAGGGTGAGTGTGAGTGTGAGGGTTAGGGTTAGGGTGAGGGTTAGGGTTAGTGTGAGGGTGAGTGTGAGGCTGAGTGTGAGTGTGAGTGTGAGGGTGAGTGTGAGTGTGAGGGTTAGGGTTAGGGTGAGTGTGAGGGTGAGTGTGAGTGTGAGTGTGAGTGTGAGTGTGAGGGTGAGTGTGAGGGTGAGTGTGAGGGTGAGTGTGAGTGTGAGTGTGAGGGAGAGGGTGAGGGTGAGGGTGAGGGTTAGGGTTAAGGTTAGGGTGAATGTGAGGGTGAGTGTGAGTTTGAGTGTAAGGGTGAGTGTGAGTGTGTGAGTGTGAGTGTGAGTTTGAGTGTGAGGGTGAGTGTGAGGGTTAGGGTTAAGATTAGTTTGAGTGTGAGGGTGAGTGTGAGTGTGAGTGTGATGGTGAGTGTGAGTGTGAGGGTGAGTGTGAGGGTGAGTTTGAGGGTTAGGGGTAGGGTTAGGGTGAGTGTGAGGGTGAGGGTGAGTGTGAGGGTGAGTGTGAGGGTGAGTGTGAGGGAGAGGGTGAGGGTGAGTGTGAGTGTGAGTGTGAGTGTGAGGCGGAGGGTGAGTGTGAGGGTGAGTGTGAGTGTGAGTTTGAGTGTGAGTGTGAGGGTGAGTGTGAGGGTGACGGTAAGTGTGAGTGTGAGGGTTAGGGTTAAGATTAGTTTTAGTGTGAGGGTGAGTGTGAGTGTGAGGGTGAGGGTGAGTGTGAGTATGAGTGTGAGTGTGAGTGTGAGTGTGAGGGTGAGTGTGAGTATGAGTGTGAGTGTGAGTGTGAGGGTGAGGGTGACGGTAAGTGTGAGTGTGAGGGTTAGGGTTAGGGTTAGGGTGAGTGTGAGGGTGAGGGTGAGTGTGAGGGTGAGTGTTACTGTGAGTGCGAGTGTTAGTGTGAGGCTGAGTGTGAGTGTGAGTGCGAGTGTGAGTGTGATGGTGAGTGTGAGTGCGAGGGTGAGTGTGAGTTTGAGGGTTAGGGTTAGGGTTAGGGTGAGTGTGAGGGTGAGTGTGAGGGAGAGGGTGAGGGTGAGTGTGAGGGAGAGGGTGAGGGTGAGTGTGAGTGTGAGTCTGAGGCGGAGGGTGAGTGTGAGGATGAGTGTGAGTGTGAGTTTGAGTGTGAGTGTGAGGGTGAGTGTGAGTGTGAGTGTGAGGGTGACGGTAAGTGTGAGTGTGAGGGTTAGGGTTAGGGTTAGGGTGAGCGTGAGTGTGATTGTGAGTGTGAGTGTGAGGGTTAGGGTGAGGGTGAGTGTGAGGGTGAGTGTGAGTGTGTGTGTGAGTGTGAGGGTTAGGGTTAGGGTTAGGGTGAGGGTGAGTGTGAGTGTGAGTTTGAGTGTGAAGGTTAGGTTTAGGGTTAGCGTCGAGTGTGAGGGTGAGTGTGAGTATGAGTGTGAGTGTGATTGTGAGGGTGAGGATGAGTGTGAGTGTGAGTGTGAGTGTGAGGATAAGTGTGAGTATGAAGGTGAAAGTTCTGTTGGTAGTTCTGACACTGCCCCGGTAGCCAGATGAAAGAAACCACAAAAGTTGTTCTACCTGCTTTCTGGGCTGAGATGGGCAATCGCTGACTTTTGGAGTCGGCTGGTGACAAAATGTTCCAAAGATACCCCATGCACAACTCCACCGGGGAAGGTGCAAGAAAGGAGTTCTGTTGATGGTTCTTACACTGCCCCGGTAGCCAGATGAAAGACACCACAAAAGTGGTTCTACCTGCTTTCCGGGCTGAGATGGGGAATCGCTGACTTTTGGAGTCGGCTGGTGACAAAATGTTGCAAACACACCCCATGCACAACTCCACCGGGGAAGGTGCCAGCAAGGAGTTCTCTGGTAGTTTTTACATTGCTCCGCTAGGCAGCTGAAAGACACCACAAAAGTGGTTCTACCTGCTTTCTGGGCTGAGATGGGGAACCGCTGACTTTTGGAGTCGGCTGGTGACAAAACGTTCCAAACACACCCCATGCACAACTCCACCGGGGAAGGTGCCAGAAGGGAGTTCTCTGGTAGTTTTTACATTGCTCAGTTAGGCAGCTGAAAGACACCACATAAGTTGTTCTACCCACTTTCTGAGCTGAGATGGGAACCGCTGACTTTTGGAGTCGGCTGGTGACAAAACGTTCCAAACACACCCCATGCACAACTCCATCGGGGAAGGTGCAAGAAAGGAGTTCTGTTGATAGTTCTTACACTGCCCCGGTAGCCAGATGGAAGACACCACAAAAGTAGTTTTACCTGCTTTCTGGGCTGAGATGGGGAATCGTTGACTTTTGGAGTCGGCTGGTGACAAAATGTTCCAAACACACCCCATGCACAACTCCCCCGGGGAAGGTACCAGAAAGGGGTTCTGTTGGTAGTTCTGACACTGCCCCGGTAGCCAGATGAAAGACACCACAAAAGTGGTTCTACCTGCTTGCTGGGCTGAGATGGGGAATCACTGACTTTGGGAGTCGGCTGGTGACAAAATGTTCCAAACACACCCCATGCACAACTCCCCCGGGAAAGGTGCCAAAAAGGGATTCTGTTGGTGGTTCTTACACTGCTCCGGTAGCCAGATGAAAGACACCACAAAAGTGGTTCTACCTGCTTTCTGGGCTGAGATGGGGAACCGCTGTCTTTTGGAGTCGGCCGGAGACAAAACGTTCCAAAGACACCCCATGCACAACTCCCCCGGGGAAGGTGCCAGAAAGGAGTTCTCTGGTAGTTTTTACATTGCTCCGCTAGGCAGCTGAAAGACACCACAAAAGTGGTTCTACCTGCTTTCTGGGCTGAGATGGGGAATCGCTGACTTTTTGACTAAGCCGGTGAAAAAACGTTCCAAACACACCCCATGCACAACTCCACCGGGGAAGGTGCCAGAAGGGAGTTCTCTGGTAGTTTTTACATTGCTCAGTTAGGCAGCTGAAAGACACCACATAAGTTGTTCTACCCACTTTCTGGGCTGAGATGGGAACCGCTGACTTTTGGAGTCGGCTGGTGACAAAACGTTCCAAACACACCCCATGCACAACTCCAGCGGGGAAGGTGCCAGAAAGGAGTTCTGTTGGTAGTTCCGACACTGCCCCGGTAGCCTGCTGAAAGACACCACAAAAGTGGTTCTACCTTCTTGCTGGGCTGAGATGGGGAATCGCTGACTTATGGAGTTGGCTGATGACAAATGTTCCAAACACACCCCATGCACAACTACAGCGGGGAAGTTGCCAGAAAGGAGTTCTGTTGGTAGTTCTTACACTGCCCCGGTAGCCAGATGAAAGACACCACAAAAGTGGTTCTACCTGCTTGCTGGGCTGAGATGGGGAATCGCTGACTTTTGGAGTCGGCTGGTGACAAAATGTTCCAAAGATACCCCATGCACAACTCCACCGGGGAAGGTGCAAGAAAGGAGTTCTGTTGATGGTTCTTACACTGCCCCGGTAGCCAGATGAAAGACACCACAAAAGTGGTTCTACCTGCTTTCCGGGCTGAGATGGGGAATCGCTGACTTTTGGAGTCGGCTGGTGACAAAATGTTGCAAACACACCCCATGCACAACTCCACCGGGGAAGGTGCCAGAAAGGAGTTCTCTGGTAGTTTTTACATTGCTCAGTTAGGCAGCTGAAAGACACCACGAGTGTGAGTGTTAGTGTGAGTGTGAGGGTGAGTGTGAGGGTTAGGGTGAGTGTGAGTGTGAGGGTGAGGGTGAGTGTGAGGGTGAGTGTGAGTGTGAGGGTGATTGTGAGTGTGAGTGTGAGGGTGAGGGCGAGTGTGAGTGTGAGGGTTAGGGTTAGGGTGAGGGTTAGGGTTAGTGTGAGGGTGAGTGTGAGGCTGAGTGTGAGTGTGAGTGTGAGGGTGAGTGTGAGTGTGAGGGTTAGGGTTAGGGTGAGTGTGAGGGTGAGTGTGAGTGTGAGTGTGAGTGTGAGGGTGAGTGTGAGGGTGAGTGTGAGGGTGAGGGTGAGTGTGAGTGTGAGGGTTAGGGTTAGGGTGAGGGTTAGGGTTAGTGTGAGGGTGAGTGTGAGGCTGAGTGTGAGTGTGAGTGTGAGGGTGAGTGTGAGTGTGAGGGTTAGGGTTAGGGTGAGTGTGAGGGTGAGTGTGAGTGTGAGTGTGAGGGTGAGTGTGAGGGTGAGTGTGAGGGTGAGTGTGAGTGTGAGTGTGAGGGAGAGGGTGAGGGTGAGGGTGAGGGTTAGGGTTAAGGTTAGGGTGAATGTGAGGGTGAGTGTGAGTTTGAGTGTAAGGGTGAGTGTGAGTGTGTGAGTGTGAGTGTGAGTTTGAGTGTGAGGGTGAGTGTGAGGGTTAGGGTTAAGATTAGTTTGAGTGTGAGGGTGAGTGTGAGTGTGAGTGTGATGGTGAGTGTGAGTGTGAGGGTGAGTGTGAGGGTGAGTTTGAGGGTTAGGGTTAGGGTTAGGGTGAGTGTGAGGGTGAGGGTGAGTGTGAGGGTGAGTGTGAGGGTGAGTGTGAGGGAGAGGGTGAGGGTGAGGGTGAGTGTGAGTGTGAGTGTGAGGCGGAGGGTGAGTGTGAGGGTGAGTGTGAGTGTGAGTTTGAGTGTGAGTGTGAGGGTGAGTGTGAGGGTGACGGTAAGTGTGAGTGTGAGGGTTAGGGTTAAGATTAGTTTTAGTGTGAGGGTGAGTGTGAGTGTGAGTGTGAGGGTGAGTGTGAGTATGAGTGTGAGTGTGAGTGTGAGGGTGAGGGTGACGGTAAGTGTGAGTGTGAGGGTTAGGGTTAGGGTTAGGGTGAGTGTGAGGGTGAGGGTGAGTGTGAGGGTGAGTGTTACTGTGAGTGCGAGTGTTAGTGTGAGGCTGAGTGTGAGTGTGAGTGCGAGTGTGAGTGTGATGGTGAGTGTGAGTGCGAGGGTGAGTGTGAGTTTGAGGGTTAGGGTTAGGGTTAGGGTGACTGTGAGGGTGAGGGTGAGTGTGAGGGTGAGTGTGAGGGAGAGGGTGAGGGTGAGTGTGAGTGTGAGTCTGAGGCGGAGGGTGAGTGTGAGGATGAGTGTGAGTGTGAGTTTGAGTGTGAGTGTGAGGGTGAGTGTGAGTGTGAGTGTGAGGGTGACGGTAAGTGTGAGTGTGAGGGTTAGGGTTAGGGTTAGGGTGAGCGTGAGTGTGATTGTGAGTGTGAGTGTGAGGGTTAGGGTGAGGGTGAGTGTGAGGGTGAGTGTGAGTGTGTGTGTGAGTGTGAGGGTTAGGGTTAGGGTTAGGGTGAGGGTGAGTGTGAGTGTGAGTTTGAGTGTGAAGGTTAGGTTTAGGGTTAGCGTCGAGTGTGAGGGTGAGTGTGAGTATGAGTGTGAGTGTGATTGTGAGGGTGAGGATGAGTGTGAGTGTGAGTGTGAGTGTGAGGATAAGTGTGAGTATGAAGGTGAAAGTTCTGTTGGTAGTTCTGACACTGCCCCGGTAGCCAGATGAAAGAAACCACAAAAGTTGTTCTACCTGCTTTCTGGGCTGAGATGGGCAATCGCTGACTTTTGGAGTCGGCTGGTGACAAAATGTTCCAAAGATACCCCATGCACAACTCCACCGGGGAAGGTGCAAGAAAGGAGTTCTGTTGATGGTTCTTACACTGCCCCGGTAGCCAGATGAAAGACACCACAAAAGTGGTTCTACCTGCTTTCCGGGCTGAGATGGGGAATCGCTGACTTTTGGAGTCGGCTGGTGACAAAATGTTGCAAACACACCCCATGCACAACTCCACCGGGGAAGGTGCCAGCAAGGAGTTCTCTGGTAGTTTTTACATTGCTCCGCTAGGCAGCTGAAAGACACCACAAAAGTGGTTCTACCTGCTTTCTGGGCTGAGATGGGGAACCGCTGACTTTTGGAGTCGGCTGGTGACAAAACGTTCCAAACACACCCCATGCACAACTCCACCGGGGAAGGTGCCAGAAGGGAGTTCTCTGGTAGTTTTTACATTGCTCAGTTAGGCAGCTGAAAGACACCACATAAGTTGTTCTACCCACTTTCTGGGCTGAGATGGGAACCGCTGACTTTTGGAGTCGGCTGGTGACAAAACGTTCCAAACACACCCCATGCACAACTCCATCGGGGAAGGTGCAAGAAAGGAGTTCTGTTGATAGTTCTTACACTGCCCCGGTAGCCAGATGGAAGACACCACAAAAGTAGTTTTACCTGCTTTCTGGGCTGAGATGGGGAATCGTTGACTTTTGGAGTCGGCTGGTGACAAAATGTTCCAAACACACCCCATGCACAACTCCCCCGGGGAAGGTGCCAGCAAGGGGTTCTGTTGGTAGTTCTGACACTGCCCCGGTAGCCAGATGAAAGACACCACAAAAGTGGTTCTACCTGCTTGCTGGGCTGAGATGGGGAACCGCTGACTTTTGGAGTCGGCCGGAGACAAAACGTTCCAAAGACACCCCATGCACGACTCCCCCGGGGAAGGTGCCAGCAAGGAGTTCTCTGGTAGTTTTTACATTGCTCCGCTAGGCAGCTGAAAGACACCACAAAAGTGGTTCTACCTGCTTGCTGGGCTGAGATGGGGAATCACTGACTTTGGGAGTCGGCTGGTGACAAAATGTTCCAAACACACCCCATGCACAACTCCCCCGGGAAAGGTGCCAAAAAGGGATTCTGTTGGTGGTTCTTACACTGCTCCGGTAGCCAGATGAAAGACACCACAAAAGTGGTTCTACCTGCTTTCTGGGCTGAGATGGGGAACCGCTGTCTTTTGGAGTCGGCCGGAGACAAAACGTTCCAAAGACACCCCATGCACAACTCCCCCGGGGAAGGTGCCAGAAAGGAGTTCTCTGGTAGTTTTTACATTGCTCCGCTAGGCAGCTGAAAGACACCACAAAAGTGGTTCTACCTGCTTTCTGGGCTGAGATGGGGAATCGCTGACTTTTTGACTAAGCCGGTGAAAAAACGTTCCAAACACACCCCATGCACAACTCCACCGGGGAAGGTGCCAGAAGGGAGTTCTCTGGTAGTTTTTACATTGCTCAGTTAGGCAGCTGAAAGACACCACATAAGTTGTTCTACCCACTTTCTGGGCTGAGATGGGAACCGCTGACTTTTGGAGTCGGCTGGTGACAAAACGTTCCAAACACACCCCATGCACAACTCCAGCGGGGAAGGTGCCAGAAAGGAGTTCTGTTGGTAGTTCCGACACTGCCCCGGTAGCCTGCTGAAAGACACCACAAAAGTGGTTCTACCTTCTTGCTGGGCTGAGATGGGGAATCGCTGACTTATGGAGTTGGCTGATGACAAATGTTCCAAACACACCCCATGCACAACTACAGCGGGGAAGTTGCCAGAAAGGAGTTCTGTTGGTAGTTCTTACACTGCCCCGGTAGCCAGATGAAAGACACCACAAAAGTGGTTCTACCTGCTTGCTGGGCTGAGATGGGGAATCGCTGACTTTTGGAGTCGGCTGGTGACAAAATGTTCCAAAGATACCCCATGCACAACTCCACCGGGGAAGGTGCAAGAAAGGAGTTCTGTTGATGGTTCTTACACTGCCCCGGTAGCCAGATGAAAGACACCACAAAAGTGGTTCTACCTGCTTTCCGGGCTGAGATGGGGAATCGCTGACTTTTGGAGTCGGCTGGTGACAAAATGTTGCAAACACACCCCATGCACAACTCCACCGGGGAAGGTGCCAGAAAGGAGTTCTCTGGTAGTTTTTACATTGCTCCGCTAGGCAGCTGAAAGACACCACAAAAGTGGTTCTACCTGCTTTCTGGGCTGAGATGGGGAATCGCTGACTTTTTGACTAAGCCGGTGAAAAAACGTTCCAAACACACCCCATGCACAACTCCACCGGGGAAGGTGCCAGAAGGGAGTTCTCTGGTAGTTTTTACATTGCTCAGTTAGGCAGCTGAAAGACACCACATAAGTTGTTCTACCCACTTTCTGGGCTGAGATGGGAACCGCTGACTTTTGGAGTCGGCTGGTGACAAAACGTTCCAAACACACCCCATGCACAACTCCAGCGGGGAAGGTGCCAGAAAGGAGTTCTGTTGGTAGTTCCGACACTGCCCCGGTAGCCTGCTGAAAGACACCACAAAAGTGGTTCTACCTTCTTGCTGGGCTGAGATGGGGAATCGCTGACTTATGGAGTTGGCTGATGACAAATGTTCCAAACACACCCCATGCACAACTACAGCGGGGAAGTTGCCAGAAAGGAGTTCTGTTGGTAGTTCTTACACTGCCCCGGTAGCCAGATGAAAGACACCACAAAAGTGGTTCTACCTGCTTGCTGGGCTGAGATGGGGAATCGCTGACTTTTGGAGTCGGCTGGTGACAAAATGTTCCAAAGATACCCCATGCACAACTCCACCGGGGAAGGTGCAAGAAAGGAGTTCTGTTGATGGTTCTTACACTGCCCCGGTAGCCAGATGAAAGACACCACAAAAGTGGTTCTACCTGCTTTCCGGGCTGAGATGGGGAATCGCTGACTTTTGGAGTCGGCTGGTGACAAAATGTTGCAAACACACCCCATGCACAACTCCACCGGGGAAGGTGCCAGAAAGGAGTTCTCTGGTAGTTTTTACATTGCTCAGTTAGGCAGCTGAAAGACACCACGAGTGTGAGAGTTAGTGTGAGTGTGAGGGTGAGTGTGAGGGTTAGGGTGAGTGTGAGTGTGAGGGTGAGGGTGAGTGTGAGGGTGAGTGTGAGTGTGAGGGTGATTGTGAGTGTGAGTGTGAGGGTGAGGGCGAGTGTGAGTGTGAGGGTTAGGGTTAGGGTGAGGGTTAGGGTTAGTGTGAGGGTGAGTGTGAGGCTGAGTGTGAGTGTGAGTGTGAGGGTGAGTGTGAGTGTGAGGGTTAGGGTTAGGGTGAGTGTGAGGGTGAGTGTGAGTGTGAGTGTGAGTGTGAGTGTGAGGGTGAGTGTGAGGGTGAGTGTGAGGGTGAGGGTGAGTGTGAGTGTGAGGGTTAGGGTTAGGGTGAGGGTTAGGGTTAGTGTGAGGGTGAGTGTGAGGCTGAGTGTGAGTGTGAGTGTGAGGGTGAGTGTGAGTGTGAGGGTTAGGGTTAGGGTGAGTGTGAGGGTGAGTGTGAGTGTGAGTGTGAGTGTGAGTGTGAGGGTGAGTGTGAGGGTGAGTGTGAGGGTGAGTTTGAGTGTGAGTGTGAGGGAGAGGGTGAGGGTGAGGGTGAGGGTTAGGGTTAAGGTTAGGGTGAATGTGAGGGTGAGTGTGAGTTTGAGTGTAAGGGTGAGTGTGAGTGTGTGAGTGTGAGTGTGAGTTTGAGTGTGAGGGTGAGTGTGAGGGTTAGGGTTAAGATTAGTTTGAGTGTGAGGGTGAGTGTGAGTGTGAGTGTGATGGTGAGTGTGAGTGTGAGGGTGAGTGTGAGGGTGAGTTTGAGGGTTAGGGTTAGGGTTAGGGTGAGTGTGAGGGTGAGGGTGAGTGTGAGGGTGAGTGTGAGGGTGAGTGTGAGGGAGAGGGTGAGGGTGAGTGTGAGTGTGAGTGTGAGTGTGAGGCGGAGGGTGAGTGTGAGGGTGAGTGTGAGGGTGAGTGTGAGTATGAGTGTGAGTGTGATTGTGAGGGTGAGGATGAGTGTGAGTGTGAGTGTGAGTGTGAGGATAAGTGTGAGTATGAAGGTGAAAGTTCTGTTGGTAGTTCTGACACTGCCCCGGTAGCCAGATGAAAGAAACCACAAAAGTTGTTCTACCTGCTTTCTGGGCTGAGATGGGCAATCGCTGACTTTTG
Source organism: Falco punctatus (assembly GCF_963210335.1). NCBI lineage: Eukaryota > Metazoa > Chordata > Aves > Falconiformes > Falconidae > Falco > Falco punctatus. The sequence continues at coordinate 139,627 of NW_027660107.1, forward strand.
GAGTCGGCTGGTGACAAAATGTTCCAAAGATACCCCATGCACAACTCCACCGGGGAAGGTGCAAGAAAGGAGTTCTGTTGATGGTTCTTACACTGCCCCGGTAGCCAGATGAAAGACACCACAAAAGTGGTTCTACCTGCTTTCTGGGCTGAGATGGGGAATCGCTGACTTTTGGAGTCGGCCGGTGACAAAACGTTCCAAACACACCCCATTCTCCACCGGGGAATGTGCCAGCAAGGAGTTCTCTGGTAGTTCTTACATTGCTCCGCTAGGCAGCTGAAAGACACCACGAGTGTGAGTGTTAGTGTGAGTGTGAGGGTGAGTGTGAGGGTTAGGGTTAGGGTGAGTGTGAGTGTGAGGGTGACGGTAAGTGTGAGTGTGAGGGTTAGGGTGAGCCTGAGTGTCATTGTGAGTGTGAGGGTTAGGGTGAGGGTGAGTGTGAGGGTGAGTGTGAGTGTGTGTGTGAGTGTGAGGGTGAGGGTGAGGGTTAGGGTTAGGGTGAGTGTGAGGGTTAGGGTGAGTGTGAGTGTGAGTGTGAGGGGGAGGGTGAGTGTGAGGGTGAGTGTGAGTGTGAGTTTGAGTGTGAGTGTGAGGGTGAGTGTGAGGGTGACGGTAAGTGTGAGTTTGAGGGTTAGGGTTAGGGTTAGGGTGAGGGTGAGTGTGATTGTGAGTGTGAGTGTGAGGGTTAGGGTGAGGGTGAGGGTGAGGGTGAGGGTGAGTGTGTGTGTGAGTGTGAAAGTGAGGGTGAGGGTTAGGGTTAGGGTTAGGGTTAGGGTGAGTGTGAGGGTGAGTTTGAGGCTGAGTGTGAGTGTGAGTGTGAGTGTGAGGGTGAGTGTGAGGGAGAGGGTGAGTGTGAGGGTGAGGGTTATGGTTAAGGTTAGGGTGAATGTGAGGGTGAGTGTGAGTTTGAGTGTAAGGGTGAGTTTGAGGGTGAGTGTGAGTGTGAGTGTGAGTGTGAGTTTGCGTGTGAGGGTGAGTGTGAGGGTTAGGGTTAAGATTAGTTTGAGTGTGAGGGTGAGTGTGAGTGTGAGTGTGATGGTGAGTGTGAGTGCGAGGGTGAGTGTGAGGGTGAGTTTGAGGGTTAGGGTTAGGGTTAGGGTGAGTGTGAGGGTGAGGGTGAGTGTGAGGGTGAGTGTGAGGGTGAGTGTGAGTGTGTGTGTGAGTGTGAGGGTGAGTGTGAGGGTGAGTTTGAGGGTTAGGGTTAGGGTTAGGGTGAGTGTGAGGGTTAGGGTGAGTGTGAGTGTGAGTTTGAGTGTGAGGGTTAGGTTTAAGGTTAGCGTGAGTGTGAGGGTGAGTGTGAGGGTGAGTGTGAGTGTGTGGGTGAGTGTGAGTGTGAGTATGAGTGTGAGGGTGAGTGTGAGGATAAGTGTGAGTGTGAAGGTGAAAGTGAGTGTGAGTGTGAGGGTGAGTGTGAGTGCGAGGGTGAGTGTGAGTGTGAGTGTGAATTTGAGTGTGAGGGTTATGTTTAGGGTTAGCGTGAGTGTGAGGGTGAGTGTGAGTATGAGTGTGAGTGTGAGGGGGAGGGTGAGTGTGAGGGTGAGTGTGAGTGTGAGTGTGAGTGTGAGGGTGAGGGTGAGTGTGAGTGTGAGTGTAAGGGTGACGGTAAATGTGAGTGTGAGGGTTAGGGTTAGGGTGAGTGTGAGAATGAGGGTGAGTGTTACTGTGAGTGCGAGTGTTAGTGTGAGGGTGAGTGTGAGGGTGAGTGTGATGGTGAGTGTGAGTGCGAGGGTGAGTGCGAGGGTGAGTGTGAGGGTGAGTTTGAGGGTTAGGGTTAGGGTGAGTGTGAGGGTGAGTGTGAGGGTGAGTGTGAGGGAGAGGGTGAGGGTGAGTGTGAGGGTGAGTGTGAGGGAGAGGGTGAGGGTGAGTGTGAGTGTGAGTGTGAGTGTGATGGTGACGGTAAGTGTGAGTGTGAGGGTTAGGGTTAGGGTGAGCGTGAGTGTGATTGAGAGTGTGAGTGTGAGGGTTAGGGTGAGTGTGAGTGTGAGGGTTAGGGTGAGTGTGAGTGAGAGTGTTAGTGTGAGTGTGAGTGTGAGTTCGAGTGTGAGTGTTAGTTTTAGGGTTAGCGTGAGTGTGAGGGTGAGTGTGAGTATGAGTGTGAGTGTGAGGATGAGTGTGAGTGTGAGGGTGAGGATGAGTGTGAGGATAAGTGTGAGTGTGAAGGTGAAAGTTCTGTTGGTAGTTCTGACACTGCCCCGGTAGCCAGATGAAAGACACCACAAAAGTGGTTCTACCTGCTTGCTGGGCTGAGATGGGGAATCGCTGACTTTTGGAGTCGGCCTGTGACAAAACGTTCCAAACACACCCCATGCACAACTCCACCGGGGAAGGTGCCAGAAAGGAGTTCTGTTGGTGATTCTTACACTGCCCCGGTAGCCAGATGAAAGACACCACAAAAGTGGTTCTACCTGCTTGCTGGGCTGAGATGGGGAATCGCTGACTTTTGGAGTCGGCCTGTGACAAAACGTTCCAAACACACCCCATGCACAACTCCACCGGAGAAGGTACCAGAAAGGGGTTCTGTTGGTAGTTCTGACACTGCCCCGGTAGCCAGATGAAAGACACCACAAAAGTGGTTCTACCTGCTTTGTGGACTGAGATGGGGAATCGCTGACTTTAGGCGTCGGCTGGTGACAAATTTTGCAAACACACCCCATGCACAACTCCACAGGGGAAGGTGTCAGAATGGGGTTCTGTTGGTTGCTCTGACACTGCCCCGGTAGCCAGATGAAAGACACCACAAAAGTGGTTCTACCTGCTTGCTGGGCTGAGATGGGGAATCACTGACTTTGGGAGTCGGCTGGTGACAAAATGTTCCAAATACACCCCATGCACAACTCCCCCGGGAAAGGTGCCAAAAAGGGGTTCTGTTGGTGGTTCTTACACTGCTCCGGTAGCCAGATGAAAGACACCACAAAAGTGGTTCTACCTGCTTTCTGGGCTGAGATGGGGAATCGCTGACTTTTGCAGTCGGCTGGTGACAAAATGTTGCAAACACACCCCATGCACAACTCCACCGGGGAAGGTGCCAGAAAGGAGTTCTCTGGTAGTTTTTACATTGCTCCACTAGGCAGCTGAAAGACACCACAATAGTGGTTCTACCTGCTTTCTGCGCTGAGATGGGGAATCGCTGACTTTGGGAGTCGGCTGGTGACAAAATGTTCCAAAGATACCCCATGCACAACTCCACCGGGGAAGGTGCCAGAAAGGAGTTCTGTTGATGGTTCTTACACTGCCCCGGTAGCCAGATGAAAGACACCACAAAAGTGGTTCTACCTGCTTGCTGGGCTGAGATGGGGAATCGCTGACTTTTGGAGTCGGCTGGTGACAATATGTTCCAAACACACCCCATGCACAACTCCACCGGGGAAGGTGCCAGAAAGGAGTTCTGTTGGTAGTTTTTACATTGCTCCGCTAGGCAGCTGAAAGACACCACAAAAGTTGTTCTACCTGCTTTCTGGGCTGAGATGGGGAATCGCTGACTTTTGGAGTCGGCTGGTGACAATATGTTCCAAACACACCCCATGCACAACTCCACCGGGGAAGGTGCCAGAAAGGAGTTCTCTGGTAGTTTTTACATTGCTCCGCTAGGCAGCTGAAAGACACCACGAGTGTGAGTGTTAGGGTGAGTGTGAGGGTTAGGGTTAGGGTGAGTGTGAGTGTGAGGGTGAGGGTGAGTGTGAGGGTGAGTGTGAGTGTGAGGGTGATTGTGAGTGTGAGTGTGAGGGTGAGGGTGAGTGTGAGTGTGAGGGTTAGGGTTAGGGTGAGGGTTAGGGTTAGTGTGAGGGTGAGTGTGAGGCTGAGTGTGAGTGTGAGGGTGAGTGTGAGTGTGAGGGTTAGGGTTAGGGTGAGTGTGAGGGTGAGTGTGAGGGTGAGTGTGAGTGTGAGTGTGAGGGTGAGTGTGAGGGTGAGTGTGAGGGTGAGTGTGAGTGTGAGGGTGAGGGTGAGTGTTACTGTGAGTGCGAGTGTTAGTGTGAGGGTGAGTGTGAGTGTGATGGTGAGTGTGAGTGCGAGGGTGAGTGTGAGGGTGAGTTTGAGGGTTAGGGTTAGGGTTAGGGTGAGTGTGAGGGTGAGTGTGAGGGTGAGTGTGAGGGAGAGGGTGAGGGTGAGTGTGAGTGTGAGTGTGAGGGTGAGCGTGAGGGAGAGGGTGAGGGTGAGTGTGAGTGTGAGTTTCAGTGTGAGTGTGAGGGTGAGTGTGAGTGTGAGTGTGAGTGTGAGTTTCAGTGTGAGTGTGAGGGTGAGTGTGAGTGTGAGTGTGAGTGTGAGGGTGACGGTAAGTGTGAGTGTGAGGGTTAGGGTGAGCCTGAGTGTCATTGTGAGTGTGGGGGTTAGGGTGAGGGTGAGTGTGATGGTGAGTGTGAGTGTGTGTGTGAGTGTGAGGGTGAGGGTAAGGGTTAGGGTTAGGGTGAGTGTGAGGGTTAGGGTGAGTGTGAGTGTGAGTGTGAATTTGAGTGTGAGGGTTATGTTTAGGGTTAGCGTGAGTGTGAGGGTGAGTGTGAGTATGAGTGTGAGTGTGAGTGTGAGGGTGAGGGTGAGTGTGAGGGTTAGGGTTAGGGTTAGGGTGAGTGTGAGCGTGAGTGTGAGGGGGAGGGTGAGTGTGAGGGTGAGTGTGAGTGTGAGTGTGAGGGTGAGGGTGAGTGTGAGTGTGAGTGTGAGGGTGACGGTAAATGTGAGTGTGAGGGTTAGGGTTAGGGTTAGGGTGAGTGTGAGAAGGAGGGTGAGTGTTACTGTGAGTGCGAGTGTTAGTGTGAGGGTGAGTGTGAGTGTGAGTGTGAGTGTGACTGTGATGGTGAGTGTGAGTGCGAGGGTGAGTGTGAGGCTGAGTTTGAGGGTTAGGGTTAGGGTGAGTGTGAGGGTGAGTGTGAGGGTGAGTGTGAGGGAGAGGGTGAGTGTGAGTGTGAGTGTGAGTGTGAGGGTGAGAGTGAGTGTGAGTTTGAGTTTGAGTGTTGGGGTGAGTGTGAGTGTTAGTGTGAGTTTGAGGGTGACGGTAAGTGTGAGTGTGAGGGTTAGGGTGAGCGTGAGTGTGATTGTGAGTGTGAGTGTGAGGGTTAGGGTGAGGGTGCGTGTGAGGGTGAGTGTGAGTGTGTGTGTGAGTGTTAGGGAGAGTGTGAGGGTTAGTGTGAGTGTGAGTGTGAGTGTGAGTTTGAGTGTGAAGGTTAGTGTGAGTGTGAGTGTGAGTGTGAGTTTGAGTGTGAGGGTTAGGTTTAGGGTTAGCGTGAGTGTGAGGGTGAGGGTGAGTATGAGTGTGAGTGTGAGTGTGAGTGTGAGGATGAGTGTGAGTGTGAGGGTGAGGGTGAGTGTGAGTGTGAGGGTGAGGGTGACGGTAAGTGTGAGTGTGAGGGTTAGGGTTAGGGTGAGTGTGAGGGTGAGGGTGAGT
>NW_027660107.1:147500-167500 GCF_963210335.1 Falco punctatus
GTGTGAGTGTGAGTGTGATGGTGACGGTAAGTGTGAGTGTGAGGGTTAGGGTTAGGGTGAGCGTGAGTGTGATTGAGAGTGTGAGTGTGAGGGTTAGGGTGAGTGTGAGTGTGAGGGTTAGGGTGAGTGTGAGTGAGAGTGTTAGTGTGAGTGTGAGTGTGAGTTCGAGTGTGAGTTCGAGTGTGAGTGTGAGGGTGAGTGTGAGTATGAGTGTGAGTGTGAGTGTGAGGATGAGTGTGAGTGTGAGGGTGAGGATGAGTGTGAGGATAAGTGTGAGTGTGAAGGTGAAAGTAATGTTGGTAGTTCTGACACTGCCCCGGTAGCCAGATGAAAGACACCACAAAAGTGGTTCTACCTGCTTGCTGGGCTGAGATGGGGAATCGCTGACTTTTGGAGTCGGCCTGTGACAAAACGTTCCAAACACACCCCATGCACAACTCCACCGGGGAAGGTGCCAGAAAGGAGTTCTGTTGGTGATTCTTACACTGCCCCGGTAGCCAGATGAAAGACACCACAAAAGTGGTTCTACCTGCTTTCTGGGCTGAGATGGGGAACCGCTGACTTTTGGAGTCGGCCTGTGACAAAACGTTCCAAACACACCCCATGCACAACTCCACCGGGGAAGGTGCCAGCAAGGAGTTCTCTGGTAGTTTTTACATTGCTCCGCTAGGCAGCTGAAAGACACCCCAAAAGTTGTTCTACCGGCTTTCTGGGCTGAGATGGGGAATCGCTGACTTATGGAGTTGGCTGATGACAAATGTTGCAAACACACCCCATGCACAACTCCACCGGGGAAGGTGCCAGAAAGGAGTTCTTTTGGCAGTTCTGACACTGCCCCGGTAGCCAGATGAAAGACAGCACAAAAGTGGTTCTACCTGCTTTCTGGGCTGAGATGGGGAATCGCTGAGTTTTTGACTAAGCCGTGACAAAACGTTCCAAACACCCCCCCATGCACAACTCCAGCGGGGAAGATTCCAGAAAGGAGTTCTGTTGGTAGTTCTTACACTGCCCCTTTATCCAGATGAAAGACACCACAAAAGTGGTTCTGCTTGCTTTCTGGGCTGAGATGGGGAATCGCTGTCTTTTGGAGTCGGCTGGTGACAAAATGTTCCAAACACACCCCATGCACAACTCCCCCGGGGAAGGTGCCAGAAAGGAGTTCTGTTGGTGGTTTTTACACTGCCCCGGTAGCCAGATGAAAGACACCACAAAAGTGGTTCTGCCTGCTTTCTGGGCTTAGATGGGGAATCGCTGACTTTTGGAGTCGGCTGGTGACAAAATGTTGCAAACACACCCCATGCACAACTCCACAGGGGAAGGTGTCAGAATGGGGTTCTGTTGGTTGTTCTGACACTGCCCCGGTAGCCAGATGAAAGACACCACAAAAGTGGTTCTACCTGCTTGCTGGGCTGAGATGGGGAATCACTGACTTTGGGAGTCGGCTGGTGACAAAATGTTCCAAACACACCCCATGCACAACTCCCCCGGGAAAGGTGCCAAAAAGGGGTTCTGTTGGTGGTTCTTACACTGCTCCGGTAGCCAGATGAAAGACACCACAAAAGTTGTTCTACCTGCTTTCTGGGCTGAGATGGGGAATCGCTGTCTTTTGGAGTCGGCTGGTGACAAAATGTTGCAAACACACCCCATGCACAACTCCACCGGGGAAGGTGCCAGAAAGGAGTTCTCTGGTAGTTTTTACATTGCTCCACTAGGCAGCTGAAAGACACCACAATAGTGGTTCTACCTGCTTTCTGCGCTGAGATGGGGAATCGCTGACTTTTGGAGTCGGCTGGTGACAAAACGTTCCAAACACACCCCATGCACAACTCCACCGGGGAAGGTGCCAGAAAGGAGTTCTGTTGGTAGTTTTTACATTGCTCCGCTAGGCAGCTGAAAGACACCACAAAAGTTGTTCTACCTGCTTTCTGGGCTGAGATGGGGAATCGCTGACTTTTGGAGTCGGCTGGTGACAACATGTTCCAAACACACCCCATGCACAACTCCACCGGGGAAGGTGCCAGCAAGGAGTTCTCTGGTAGTTTTTACATTGCTCCGCTAGGCAGCTGAAAGACACCACAATAGTGGTTCTACCTGCTTTCTGGGCTGAGATGGGGAATCGCTGACTTTTGGAGTCGGCTGGTGACAAAATGTTCCAAAGATACCCCATGCACAACTCCACCGGGGAAGGTGCAAGAAAGGAGTTCTGTTGATGGTTCTTACACTGCCCCGGTAGCCAGATGAAAGACACCACAAAAGTGGTTCTACCTGCTTTCTGGGCTGAGATGGGGAACCGCTGTCTTTTGGAGTCGGCCGGAGACAAAACGTTCCAAAGACACCCCATGCACAACTCCCCCGGGGAAGGTGCCAGCAAGGAGTTCTCTTGTAGTTTTTACATTGCTCCGCTAGGCAGCTGAAAGACACCACAAAAGTGGTTCTACCGGCTTTCTGGGCTGAGATGGGGAATCGCTGACTTTTTGACTAAGCCGGTGAAAAAACGTTCCAAACACACCCCATGCACAACTCCACCGGGGAAGGTGCCAGAAGGGAGTTCTCTGGTAGTTTTTACATTGCTCAGTTAGGCAGCTGAAAGACACCACATAAGTTGTTCTACCCACTTTCTGGGCTGAGATGGGAACCGCTGACTTTTGGAGTCGGCTGGTGACAAAACGTTCCAAACACACCCCATGCACAACTCCAGCGGGGAAGGTGCCAGCAAGGAGTTCTCTAGTAGTTTTTACATTGCTCCGCTAGGTATCTGAAAGACACCACAAAAGTTGTTCTACCTTCTTGCTGGGCTGAGATGGGGAATCGCTGAGTTATGGAATTGGCTGACGACAAATGTTCCAAACACACCCCATGCACAACTACAGCGGGGAAGTTGCCAGAAAGGAGTTCTGTTGGTAGTTCTTACACTGCCCCGGTAGCCAGATGAAAGACACCACAAAAGTGGTTCTACCTGCTTGCTGGGCTGAGATGGGGAATCGCTGACTTTTGGAGTCGGCTGGTGACAAAATGTTCCAAAGATACCCCATGCACAACTCCACCGGGGAAGGTGCAAGAAAGGAGTTCTGTTGATGGTTCTTACACTGCCCCGGTAGCCAGATGAAAGACACCACAAAAGTGGTTCTACCTGCTTTCCGGGCTGAGATGGGGAATCGCTGACTTTTGCAGTCGGCTGGTGACAAAATGTTGCAAACACACCCCATGCACAACTCCAGCGGGGAAGGTGCCAGAAAGGAGTTCTCTGGTAGTTTTTACATTGCTCCGCTAGGCAGCTGAAAGACACCACAAAAGTTGTTCTACCGGCTTTCTGGGCTGAGATGGGGAACCGCTGACTTTTGGAGTCGGCCGGAGACAAAATGTTCCAAACACACCCCATGCACAACTCCACCGGGGAAGGTGCCAGAAAGGAGTTCTCTGGTAGTTTTTACATTGCTCCGCTAGGCAGCTGAAGGACACCACAAAAGTGGTTCTACCTGCTTTCTGGGCTGAGATGGGGAACCGCTGACTTTTGGAGTCGGCCGGTGACAAAACGTTCCAAACACACCCCATTCTCCACCGGGGAATGTGCCAGCAAGGAGTTCTCTAGTAGTTCTTACATTGCTCCGCTAGGCAGCTGAAAGACACCACGAGTGTGAGTGTTAGTGTGAGTGTGAGGGTGAGTGTGAGGGTTAGGGTTAGGGTGAGTGTGAGTGTGAGGGTGAGGGTGAGTGTGAGGGTGAGTGTGAGTGTGAGGGTGATTGTGAGTGTGAGTGTGAGGGTGAGGGCGAGTGTGAGTGTGAGGGTTAGGGTTAGGGTGAGGGTTAGGGTTAGTGTGAGGGTGAGTGTGAGGCTGAGTGTGAGTGTGAGTGTGAGTGTGAGTGTGAGTGTGAGGGTGAGTGTGAGGGTGAGTGTGAGGGTGAGGGCGAGTGTGAGTGTGAGGGTTAGGGATAGGGTGAGGGTTAGGGTTAGTGTGAGGGTGAGTGTGAGGCTGAGTGTGAGTGTGAGTGTGAGGGTGAGTGTGAGTGTGAGGGTTAGGGTGAGTGTGAGGGTGAGGGTGAGTGTGAGGGTGAGTGTGAGGGAGAGGGTGAGGGTGAGTGTGAGTGTGAGTGTGAGTGTGATGGTGACGGTAAGTGTGAGTGTGAGGGTTAGGGTTAGGGTGAGCGTGAGTGTGATTGAGAGTGTGAGTGTGAGGGTTAGGGTGAGTGTGAGTGTGAGGGTTAGGGTGAGTGTGAGTGAGAGTGTTAGTGTGAGTGTGAGTGTGAGTTCGAGTGTGAGTTCGAGTGTGAGTGTGAGGGTGAGTGTGAGTATGAGTGTGAGTGTGAGTGTGAGGATGAGTGTGAGTGTGAGGGTGAGGATGAGTGTGAGGATAAGTGTGAGTGTGAAGGTGAAAGTTATGTTGGTAGTTCTGACACTGCCCCGGTAGCCAGATGAAAGACACCACAAAAGTGGTTCTACCTGCTTGCTGGGCTGAGATGGGGAATCGCTGACTTTTGGAGTCGGCCTGTGACAAAACGTTCCAAACACACCCCATGCACAACTCCACCGGGGAAGGTGCCAGCAAGGAGTTCTCTGGTAGTTTTTACATTGCTCCGCTAGGCAGCTGAAAGACACCCCAAAAGTTGTTCTACCGGCTTTCTGGGCTGAGATGGGGAATCGCTGACTTATGGAGTTGGCTGATGACAAATGTTGCAAACACACCCCATGCACAACTCCACCGGGGAAGGTGCCAGAAAGGAGTTCTTTTGGCAGTTCTGACACTGCCCCGGTAGCCAGATGAAAGACAGCACAAAAGTGGTTCTACCTGCTTTCTGGGCTGAGATGGGGAATCGCTGAGTTTTTGACTAAGCCGTGACAAAACGTTCCAAACACCCCCCCATGCACAACTCCAGCGGGGAAGATTCCAGAAAGGAGTTCTGTTGGTAGTTCTTACACTGCCCCTTTATCCAGATGAAAGACACCACAAAAGTGGTTCTGCTTGCTTTCTGGGCTGAGATGGGGAATCGCTGTCTTTTGGAGTCGGCTGGTGACAAAATGTTCCAAACACACCCCATGCACAACTCCCCCGGGGAAGGTGCCAGAAAGGAGTTCTGTTGGTGGTTTTTACACTGCCCCGGTAGCCAGATGAAAGACACCACAAAAGTGGTTCTGCCTGCTTTCTGGGCTTAGATGGGGAATCGCTGACTTTTGGAGTCGGCTGGTGACAAAATGTTGCAAACACACCCCATGCACAACTCCACAGGGGAAGGTGTCAGAATGGGGTTCTGTTGGTTGTTCTGACACTGCCCCGGTAGCCAGATGAAAGACACCACAAAAGTGGTTCTACCTGCTTGCTGGGCTGAGATGGGGAATCACTGACTTTGGGAGTCGGCTGGTGACAAAATGTTCCAAACACACCCCATGCACAACTCCCCCGGGAAAGGTGCCAAAAAGGGGTTCTGTTGGTGGTTCTTACACTGCTCCGGTAGCCAGATGAAAGACACCACAAAAGTTGTTCTACCTGCTTTCTGGGCTGAGATGGGGAATCGCTGTCTTTTGGAGTCGGCTGGTGACAAAATGTTGCAAACACACCCCATGCACAACTCCACCGGGGAAGGTGCCAGAAAGGAGTTCTCTGGTAGTTTTTACATTGCTCCACTAGGCAGCTGAAAGACACCACAATAGTGGTTCTACCTGCTTTCTGCGCTGAGATGGGGAATCGCTGACTTTTGGAGTCGGCTGGTGACAATATGTTCCAAACACACCCCATGCACAACTCCACCGGGGAAGGTGCCAGAAAGGAGTTCTGTTGGTAGTTTTTACATTGCTCCGCTAGGCAGCTGAAAGACACCACAAAAGTTGTTCTACCTGCTTTCTGGGCTGAGATGGGGAATCGCTGACTTTTGGAGTCGGCTGGTGACAACATGTTCCAAACACACCCCATGCACAACTCCACCGGGGAAGGTGCCAGCAAGGAGTTCTCTGGTAGTTTTTACATTGCTCCGCTAGGCAGCTGAAAGACACCACAAAAGTTGTTCTACCTGCTTTCTGGGCTGAGATGGGGAATCGCTGACTTTTGGAGTCGGCTGGTGACAACATGTTCCAAACACACCCCATGCACAACTCCACCGGGGAAGGTGCCAGCAAGGAGTTCTCTGGTAGTTTTTACATTGCTCCGCTAGGCAGCTGAAAGACACCACAATAGTGGTTCTACCTGCTTTCTGGGCTGAGATGGGGAATCGCTGACTTTTGGAGTCGGCTGGTGACAAAATGTTCCAAAGATACCCCATGCACAACTCCACCGGGGAAGGTGCAAGAAAGGAGTTCTGTTGATGGTTCTTACACTGCCCCGGTAGCCAGATGAAAGACACCACAAAAGTGGTTCTACCTGCTTTCTGGGCTGAGATGGGGAACCGCTGTCTTTTGGAGTCGGCCGGAGACAAAACGTTCCAAAGACACCCCATGCACAACTCCCCCGGGGAAGGTGCCAGCAAGGAGTTCTCTTGTAGTTTTTACATTGCTCCGCTAGGCAGCTGAAAGACACCACAAAAGTGGTTCTACCGGCTTTCTGGGCTGAGATGGGGAATCGCTGACTTTTTGACTAAGCCGGTGAAAAAACGTTCCAAACACACCCCATGCACAACTCCACCGGGGAAGGTGCCAGAAGGGAGTTCTCTGGTAGTTTTTACATTGCTCAGTTAGGCAGCTGAAAGACACCACATAAGTTGTTCTACCCACTTTCTGGGCTGAGATGGGAACCGCTGACTTTTGGAGTCGGCTGGTGACAAAACGTTCCAAACACACCCCATGCACAACTCCAGCGGGGAAGGTGCCAGCAAGGAGTTCTCTAGTAGTTTTTACATTGCTCCGCTAGGTATCTGAAAGACACCACAAAAGTTGTTCTACCTTCTTGCTGGGCTGAGATGGGGAATCGCTGAGTTATGGAATTGGCTGACGACAAATGTTCCAAACACACCCCATGCACAACTACAGCGGGGAAGTTGCCAGAAAGGAGTTCTGTTGGTAGTTCTTACACTGCCCCGGTAGCCAGATGAAAGACACCACAAAAGTGGTTCTACCTGCTTGCTGGGCTGAGATGGGGAATCGCTGACTTTTGGAGTCGGCTGGTGACAAAATGTTCCAAAGATACCCCATGCACAACTCCACCGGGGAAGGTGCAAGAAAGGAGTTCTGTTGATGGTTCTTACACTGCCCCGGTAGCCAGATGAAAGACACCACAAAAGTGGTTCTACCTGCTTTCCGGGCTGAGATGGGGAATCGCTGACTTTTGCAGTCGGCTGGTGACAAAATGTTGCAAACACACCCCATGCACAACTCCAGCGGGGAAGGTGCCAGAAAGGAGTTCTCTGGTAGTTTTTACATTGCTCCGCTAGGCAGCTGAAAGACACCACAAAAGTTGTTCTACCGGCTTTCTGGGCTGAGATGGGGAACCGCTGACTTTTGGAGTCGGCCGGAGACAAAATGTTCCAAACACACCCCATGCACAACTCCACCGGGGAAGGTGCCAGAAAGGAGTTCTCTGGTAGTTTTTACATTGCTCCGCTAGGCAGCTGAAGGACACCACAAAAGTGGTTCTACCTGCTTTCTGGGCTGAGATGGGGAACCGCTGACTTTTGGAGTCGGCCGGTGACAAAACGTTCCAAACACACCCCATTCTCCACCGGGGAATGTGCCAGCAAGGAGTTCTCTAGTAGTTCTTACATTGCTCCGCTAGGCAGCTGAAAGACACCACGAGTGTGAGTGTTAGTGTGAGTGTGAGGGTGAGTGTGAGGGTTAGGGTTAGGGTGAGTGTGAGTGTGAGGGTGAGGGTGAGTGTGAGGGTGAGTGTGAGTGTGAGGGTGATTGTGAGTGTGAGTGTGAGGGTGAGGGCGAGTGTGAGTGTGAGGGTTAGGGTTAGGGTGAGGGTTAGGGTTAGTGTGAGGGTGAGTGTGAGGCTGAGTGTGAGTGTGAGTGTGAGTGTGAGTGTGAGTGTGAGGGTGAGTGTGAGGGTGAGTGTGAGGGTGAGGGCGAGTGTGAGTGTGAGGGTTAGGGATAGGGTGAGGGTTAGGGTTAGTGTGAGGGTGAGTGTGAGGCTGAGTGTGAGTGTGAGTGTGAGTGTGAGGGAGAGGGTGAGGGTGAGGGTGAGGGTTAGGGTTAAGGTTAGGGTGAATGTGAGGGTGAGTGTGAGTTTGAGTGTAAGGGTGAGTGTGAGTGTGTGAGTGTGAGTGTGAGTTTGAGTGTGAGGGTGAGTGTGAGGGTTAGGGTTAAGATTAGTTTGAGTGTGAGGGTGAGTGTGAGGGTGAGTTTGAGGGTTAGGGTTAGGGTTAGGGTGAGTGTGAGGGTGAGGGTGAGTGTGAGGGTGAGTGTGAGGGTGAGTGTGAGGGAGAGGGTGAGGGTGAGTGAGAGTGTGAGTGTGAGGGGGAGGGTGAGTGTGAGGGTGAGTGTGAGTGTGAGTTTGAGTGTGAGTGTGAGGGTGAGTGTGAGGGAGAGGGTGAGGGTGAGTGTGAGGGTGAGTGTGAGGGAGAGGGTGAGGGTGAGTGTGAGTGTGAGTGTGATGGTGACGGTAAGTGTGAGTGTGAGGGTTAGGGTTAGGGTGAGCGTGAGTGTGATTGAGAGTGTGAGTGTGAGGGTTAGGGTGAGTGTGAGTGTGAGGGTTAGGGTGAGTGTGAGTGAGAGTGTTAGTGTGAGTGTGAGTGTGAGTTCGAGTGTGAGTGTGAGGGTGAGTGTGAGTATGAGTGTGAGTGTGAGTGTGAGTGTGAGGATGAGTGTGAGTGTGAGGGTGAGGATGAGTGTGAGGATAAGTGTGAGTGTGAAGGTGAAAGTTCTGTTGGTAGTTCTGACACTGCCCCGGTAGCCAGATGAAAGACACCACAAAAGTGGTTCTACCTGCTTGCTGGGCTGAGATGGGGAATCGCTGACTTTTGGAGTCGGCCTGTGACAAAACGTTCCAAACACACCCCATGCACAACTCCACCGGGGAAGGTGCCAGAAAGGAGTTCTGTTGGTGATTCTTACACTGCCCCGGTAGCCAGATGAAAGACACCACAAAAGTGGTTCTACCTGCTTGCTGGGCTGAGATGGGGAACCGCTGACTTTTGGAGTCGGCCTGTGACAAAACGTTCCAAACACACCCCATGCACAACTCCACCGGGGAAGGTGCCAGCAAGGAGTTCTCTGGTAGTTTTTACATTGCTCCGCTAGGCAGCTGAAAGACAGCACAAAAGTGGTTCTACCTGCTTTCTGGGCTGAGATGGGGAATCGCTGAGTTTTTGACTAAGCCGTGACAAAACGTTCCAAACACCCCCCCATGCACAACTCCAGCGGGGAAGATTCCAGAAAGGAGTTCTGTTGGTAGTTCTTACACTGCCCCGGTAGCCAGATGAAAGACACCACAAAAGTGGTTCTGCCTGCTTTCTGGGCTGAGATGGGGAATCGCTGTCTTTTGGAGTCGGCTGGTGACAAAATGTTCCAAACACACCCCATGCACAACTCCCCCGGGGAAGGTGCCAAAAAGGGGTTCTGTTGGTGGTTCTTACACTGCTCCGGTAGCCAGATGAAAGACACCACAAAAGTGGTTCTACCTGCTTTCTGGGCTGAGATGGGGAATCGCTGACTTTTGCAGTCGGCTGGTGACAAAATGTTGCAAACACACCCCATGCACAACTCCACCGGGGAAGGTGCCAGAAAGGAGTTCTCTGGTAGTTTTTACATTGCTCCACTAGGCAGCTGAAAGACACCACAATAGTGGTTCTACCTGCTTTCTGGGCTGAGATGGGGAATCGCTGACTTTTGGAGTCGGCTGGTGACAAAATGTTCCAAAGATACCCCATGCACAACTCCACCGGGGAAGGTGCAAGAAAGGAGTTCTGTTGATGGTTCTTACACTGCCCCGGTAGCCAGATGAAAGACACCACAAAAGTGGTTCTACCTGCTTTCTGGGCTGAGATGGGCAATCGCTGACTTTTGGAGTCGGCCGGAGACAAAACGTTCCAAAGACACCCCATGCACAACTCCCCCGGGGAAGGTGCCAGCAAGGAGTTCTCTGGTAGTTTTTACATTGCTCCGCTAGGCAGCTGAAAGACACCACAAAAGTGGTTCTACCGGCTTTCTGGGCTGAGATGGGGAATCGCTGACTTTTTGACTAAGCCGGTGAAAAAACGTTCCAAACACACCCCATTCTCCACCGGGGAATGTGCCAGCAAGGAGTTCTCTGGTAGTTCTTACATTGCTCCGCTAGGCAGCTGAAAGACACCACGAGTGTGAGTGTTAGTGTGAGTGTGAGGGTGAGTGTGAGGGTTAGGGTTAGGGTGAGTGTCAGTGTGAGGGTGACGGTAAGAGTGAGTGTGAGGGTTAGGGTGAGCCTGAGTGTCATTGTGAGTGTGAGGGTTAGGGTGAGGGTGAGTGTGAGGGTGAGTGTGAGTGTGTGTGTGAGTGTGATGGTGAGGGTGAGGGTTAGGGTTAGGGTGAGTGTGAGGGTTAGGGTGAGTGTGAGTGTGAGTGTGAGGGGGAGGGTGAGTGTGAGGGTGAGTGTGAGTGTGAGTTTGAGTGTGAGTGTGAGGGTGAGTGTGAGGGTGACGGTAAGTGTGAGTTTGAGGGTTAGGGTTAGGGTTAGGGTGAGGGTGAGTGTGATTGTGAGTGTGAGGGTTAGGGTGAGGGTGAGGGTGAGGGTGAGGATGAGTGTGAGGATAAGTGTGAGTGTGAAGGTGAAAGTTCTGTTGGTAGTTCTGACACTGCCCCGGTAGCCAGATGAAAGACACCACAAAAGTGGTTCTACCTGCTTGCTGGGCTGAGATGGGGAATCGCTGACTTTTGGAGTCGGCCTGTGACAAAACGTTCCAAACACACCCCATGTACAACTCCACCGGGGAAGGTCCCAGAAAGGAGTTCTGTTGGTGATTCTTACACTGCCCCGGTAGCCAGATGAAAGACACCACAAAAGTGGTTCTACCTGCTTTCTGGGCTGAGATGGGGAACCGCTGACTTTTGGAGTCGGCCTGTGAGAAAACGTTCCAAACACACCCCATGCACAACTCCACCGGGGAAGGTGCCAGAAAGGAGTTCTCTGGTAGTTTTTACATTGCTCCGCTAGGCAGCTGAAAGACACCCCAAAAGTTGTTCTACCGGCTTTCTGGGCTGAGATGGGGAATCGCTGACTTATGGAGTTGGCTGATGACAAATGTTGCAAACACACCCCATGCACAACTCCACCGGGGAAGGTGCCAGAAAGGAGTTCTTTTGGCAGTTCTGACACTGCCCCGGTAGCCAGATGAAAGACAGCACAAAAGTGGTTCTACCTGCTTTCTGGGCTGAGATGGGGAATCGCTGAGTTTTTGACTAAGCCGTGACAAAACGTTCCAAACACCCCCCCATGCACAACTCAAGCGGGGAAGATTCCAGAAAGGAGTTCTGTTGGTAGTTCTTACACTGCCCCTTTATCCAGATGAAAGACACCACAAAAGTGGTTCTGCCTGCTTTCTGGGCTGAGATGGGGAATCGCTGTCTTTTGGAGTCGGCTGGTGACAAAATGTTCCAAACACACCCCATGCACAACTCCCCCGGGGAAGGTGCCAGAAAGGAGTTCTTTTGGTGGTTTTTACACTGCCCCGGTAGCCAGATGAAAGACACCACAAAAGTGGTTCTGCCTGCTTTCTGGGCTTAGATGGGGAATCGCTGACTTTTGGAGTCGGCTGGTGACAAAATGTTGCAAACACACCCCATGCACAACTCCACAGGGGAAGGTGTCAGAATGGGGTTCTGTTGGTTGTTCTGACACTGCCCCGGTAGCCAGATGAAAGACACCACAATAGTGGTTCTACCTGCTTTCCGGGCTGAGATGGGGAATCGCTGACTTTTGGAGTCGGCTGGTGACAAAATGTTGCAAACACACCCCATGCACAACTCCACCGGGGAAGGTGCCAGCAAGGAGTTCTCTGGTAGTTTTTACATTGCTCCGCTAGGCAGCTGAAAGACACCACAAAAGTGGTTCTACCTGCTTTCTGGGCTGAGATGGGGAACCGCTGACTTTTGGAGTCGGCTGGTGACAAAACGTTCCAAACACACCCCATGCACAACTCCACCGGGGAAGGTGCCAGAAGGGAGTTCTCTGGTAGTTTTTACATTGCTCAGTTAGGCAGCTGAAAGACACCACATAAGTTGTTCTACCCACTTTCTGGGCTGAGATGGGAACCGCTGACTTTTGGAGTCGGCTGGTGACAAAACGTTCCAAACACACCCCATGCACAACTCCATCGGGGAAGGTGCAAGAAAGGAGTTCTGTTGATAGTTCTTACACTGCCCCGGTAGCCAGATGGAAGACACCACAAAAGTAGTTTTACCTGCTTTCTGGGCTGAGATGGGGAATCGTTGACTTTTGGAGTCGGCTGGTGACAAAATGTTCCAAACACACCCCATGCACAACTCCCCCGGGGAAGGTGCCAGCAAGGGGTTCTGTTGGTAGTTCTGACACTGCCCCGGTAGCCAGATGAAAGACACCACAAAAGTGGTTCTACCTGCTTGCTGGGCTGAGATGGGGAACCGCTGACTTTTGGAGTCGGCCGGAGACAAAACGTTCCAAAGACACCCCATGCACGACTCCCCCGGGGAAGGTGCCAGCAAGGAGTTCTCTGGTAGTTTTTACATTGCTCCGCTAGGCAGCTGAAAGACACCACAAAAGTGGTTCTACCTGCTTGCTGGGCTGAGATGGGGAATCACTGACTTTGGGAGTCGGCTGGTGACAAAATGTTCCAAACACACCCCATGCACAACTCCCCCGGGAAAGGTGCCAAAAAGGGATTCTGTTGGTGGTTCTTACACTGCTCCGGTAGCCAGATGAAAGACACCACAAAAGTGGTTCTACCTGCTTTCTGGGCTGAGATGGGGAACCGCTGTCTTTTGGAGTCGGCCGGAGACAAAACGTTCCAAAGACACCCCATGCACAACTCCCCCGGGGAAGGTGCCAGAAAGGAGTTCTCTGGTAGTTTTTACATTGCTCCGCTAGGCAGCTGAAAGACACCACAAAAGTGGTTCTACCTGCTTTCTGGGCTGAGATGGGGAATCGCTGACTTTTTGACTAAGCCGGTGAAAAAACGTTCCAAACACACCCCATGCACAACTCCACCGGGGAAGGTGCCAGAAGGGAGTTCTCTGGTAGTTTTTACATTGCTCAGTTAGGCAGCTGAAAGACACCACATAAGTTGTTCTACCCACTTTCTGGGCTGAGATGGGAACCGCTGACTTTTGGAGTCGGCTGGTGACAAAACGTTCCAAACACACCCCATGCACAACTCCAGCGGGGAAGGTGCCAGAAAGGAGTTCTGTTGGTAGTTCCGACACTGCCCCGGTAGCCTGCTGAAAGACACCACAAAAGTGGTTCTACCTTCTTGCTGGGCTGAGATGGGGAATCGCTGACTTATGGAGTTGGCTGATGACAAATGTTCCAAACACACCCCATGCACAACTACAGCGGGGAAGTTGCCAGAAAGGAGTTCTGTTGGTAGTTCTTACACTGCCCCGGTAGCCAGATGAAAGACACCACAAAAGTGGTTCTACCTGCTTGCTGGGCTGAGATGGGGAATCGCTGACTTTTGGAGTCGGCTGGTGACAAAATGTTCCAAAGATACCCCATGCACAACTCCACCGGGGAAGGTGCAAGAAAGGAGTTCTGTTGATGGTTCTTACACTGCCCCGGTAGCCAGATGAAAGACACCACAAAAGTGGTTCTACCTGCTTTCCGGGCTGAGATGGGGAATCGCTGACTTTTGGAGTCGGCTGGTGACAAAATGTTGCAAACACACCCCATGCACAACTCCACCGGGGAAGGTGCCAGAAAGGAGTTCTCTGGTAGTTTTTACATTGCTCCGCTAGGCAGCTGAAAGACACCACAAAAGTGGTTCTACCTGCTTTCTGGGCTGAGATGGGGAATCGCTGACTTTTTGACTAAGCCGGTGAAAAAACGTTCCAAACACACCCCATGCACAACTCCACCGGGGAAGGTGCCAGAAGGGAGTTCTCTGGTAGTTTTTACATTGCTCAGTTAGGCAGCTGAAAGACACCACATAAGTTGTTCTACCCACTTTCTGGGCTGAGATGGGAACCGCTGACTTTTGGAGTCGGCTGGTGACAAAACGTTCCAAACACACCCCATGCACAACTCCAGCGGGGAAGGTGCCAGAAAGGAGTTCTGTTGGTAGTTCCGACACTGCCCCGGTAGCCTGCTGAAAGACACCACAAAAGTGGTTCTACCTTCTTGCTGGGCTGAGATGGGGAATCGCTGACTTATGGAGTTGGCTGATGACAAATGTTCCAAACACACCCCATGCACAACTACAGCGGGGAAGTTGCCAGAAAGGAGTTCTGTTGGTAGTTCTTACACTGCCCCGGTAGCCAGATGAAAGACACCACAAAAGTGGTTCTACCTGCTTGCTGGGCTGAGATGGGGAATCGCTGACTTTTGGAGTCGGCTGGTGACAAAATGTTCCAAAGATACCCCATGCACAACTCCACCGGGGAAGGTGCAAGAAAGGAGTTCTGTTGATGGTTCTTACACTGCCCCGGTAGCCAGATGAAAGACACCACAAAAGTGGTTCTACCTGCTTTCCGGGCTGAGATGGGGAATCGCTGACTTTTGGAGTCGGCTGGTGACAAAATGTTGCAAACACACCCCATGCACAACTCCACCGGGGAAGGTGCCAGAAAGGAGTTCTCTGGTAGTTTTTACATTGCTCAGTTAGGCAGCTGAAAGACACCACGAGTGTGAGAGTTAGTGTGAGTGTGAGGGTGAGTGTGAGGGTTAGGGTGAGTGTGAGTGTGAGGGTGAGGGTGAGTGTGAGGGTGAGTGTGAGTGTGAGGGTGATTGTGAGTGTGAGTGTGAGGGTGAGGGCGAGTGTGAGTGTGAGGGTTAGGGTTAGGGTGAGGGTTAGGGTTAGTGTGAGGGTGAGTGTGAGGCTGAGTGTGAGTGTGAGTGTGAGGGTGAGTGTGAGTGTGAGGGTTAGGGTTAGGGTGAGTGTGAGGGTGAGTGTGAGTGTGAGTGTGAGTGTGAGTGTGAGGGTGAGTGTGAGGGTGAGTGTGAGGGTGAGGGTGAGTGTGAGTGTGAGGGTTAGGGTTAGGGTGAGGGTTAGGGTTAGTGTGAGGGTGAGTGTGAGGCTGAGTGTGAGTGTGAGTGTGAGGGTGAGTGTGAGTGTGAGGGTTAGGGTTAGGGTGAGTGTGAGGGTGAGTGTGAGTGTGAGTGTGAGTGTGAGTGTGAGGGTGAGTGTGAGGGTGAGTGTGAGGGTGAGTTTGAGTGTGAGTGTGAGGGAGAGGGTGAGGGTGAGGGTGAGGGTTAGGGTTAAGGTTAGGGTGAATGTGAGGGTGAGTGTGAGTTTGAGTGTAAGGGTGAGTGTGAGTGTGTGAGTGTGAGTGTGAGTTTGAGTGTGAGGGTGAGTGTGAGGGTTAGGGTTAAGATTAGTTTGAGTGTGAGGGTGAGTGTGAGTGTGAGTGTGATGGTGAGTGTGAGTGTGAGGGTGAGTGTGAGGGTGAGTTTGAGGGTTAGGGTTAGGGTTAGGGTGAGTGTGAGGGTGAGGGTGAGTGTGAGGGTGAGTGTGAGGGTGAGTGTGAGGGAGAGGGTGAGGGTGAGTGTGAGTGTGAGTGTGAGTGTGAGGCGGAGGGTGAGTGTGAGGGTGAGTGTGAGGGTGAGTGTGAGTATGAGTGTGAGTGTGATTGTGAGGGTGAGGATGAGTGTGAGTGTGAGTGTGAGTGTGAGGATAAGTGTGAGTATGAAGGTGAAAGTTCTGTTGGTAGTTCTGACACTGCCCCGGTAGCCAGATGAAAGAAACCACAAAAGTTGTTCTACCTGCTTTCTGGGCTGAGATGGGCAATCGCTGACTTTTGGAGTCGGCTGGTGACAAAATGTTCCAAAGATACCCCATGCACAACTCCACCGGGGAAGGTGCAAGAAAGGAGTTCTGTTGATGGTTCTTACACTGCCCCGGTAGCCAGATGAAAGACACCACAAAAGTGGTTCTACCTGCTTTCTGGGCTGAGATGGGGAATCGCTGACTTTTGGAGTCGGCCGGTGACAAAACGTTCCAAACACACCCCATTCTCCACCGGGGAATGTGCCAGCAAGGAGTTCTCTGGTAGTTCTTACATTGCTCCGCTAGGCAGCTGAAAGACACCACGAGTGTGAGTGTTAGTGTGAGTGTGAGGGTGAGTGTGAGGGTTAGGGTTAGGGTGAGTGTGAGTGTGAGGGTGACGGTAAGTGTGAGTGTGAGGGTTAGGGTGAGCCTGAGTGTCATTGTGAGTGTGAGGGTTAGGGTGAGGGTGAGTGTGAGGGTGAGTGTGAGTGTGTGTGTGAGTGTGAGGGTGAGGGTGAGGGTTAGGGTTAGGGTGAGTGTGAGGGTTAGGGTGAGTGTGAGTGTGAGTGTGAGGGGGAGGGTGAGTGTGAGGGTGAGTGTGAGTGTGAGTTTGAGTGTGAGTGTGAGGGTGAGTGTGAGGGTGACGGTAAGTGTGAGTTTGAGGGTTAGGGTTAGGGTTAGGGTGAGGGTGAGTGTGATTGTGAGTGTGAGTGTGAGGGTTAGGGTGAGGGTGAGGGTGAGGGTGAGGGTGAGTGTGTGTGTGAGTGTGAAAGTGAGGGTGAGGGTTAGGGTTAGGGTTAGGGTTAGGGTGAGTGTGAGGGTGAGTTTGAGGCTGAGTGTGAGTGTGAGTGTGAGTGTGAGGGTGAGTGTGAGGGAGAGGGTGAGTGTGAGGGTGAGGGTTATGGTTAAGGTTAGGGTGAATGTGAGGGTGAGTGTGAGTTTGAGTGTAAGGGTGAGTTTGAGGGTGAGTGTGAGTGTGAGTGTGAGTGTGAGTTTGCGTGTGAGGGTGAGTGTGAGGGTTAGGGTTAAGATTAGTTTGAGTGTGAGGGTGAGTGTGAGTGTGAGTGTGATGGTGAGTGTGAGTGCGAGGGTGAGTGTGAGGGTGAGTTTGAGGGTTAGGGTTAGGGTTAGGGTGAGTGTGAGGGTGAGGGTGAGTGTGAGGGTGAGTGTGAGGGTGAGTGTGAGTGTGTGTGTGAGTGTGAGGGTGAGTGTGAGGGTGAGTTTGAGGGTTAGGGTTAGGGTTAGGGTGAGTGTGAGGGTTAGGGTGAGTGTGAGTGTGAGTTTGAGTGTGAGGGTTAGGTTTAAGGTTAGCGTGAGTGTGAGGGTGAGTGTGAGGGTGAGTGTGAGTGTGTGGGTGAGTGTGAGTGTGAGTATGAGTGTGAGGGTGAGTGTGAGGATAAGTGTGAGTGTGAAGGTGAAAGTGAGTGTGAGTGTGAGGGTGAGTGTGAGTGCGAGGGTGAGTGTGAGTGTGAGTGTGAATTTGAGTGTGAGGGTTATGTTTAGGGTTAGCGTGAGTGTGAGGGTGAGTGTGAGTATGAGTGTGAGTGTGAGGGGGAGGGTGAGTGTGAGGGTGAGTGTGAGTGTGAGTGTGAGTGTGAGGGTGAGGGTGAGTGTGAGTGTGAGTGTAAGGGTGACGGTAAATGTGAGTGTGAGGGTTAGGGTTAGGGTGAGTGTGAGAATGAGGGTGAGTGTTACTGTGAGTGCGAGTGTTAGTGTGAGGGTGAGTGTGAGGGTGAGTGTGATGGTGAGTGTGAGTGCGAGGGTGAGTGCGAGGGTGAGTGTGAGGGTGAGTTTGAGGGTTAGGGTTAGGGTGAGTGTGAGGGTGAGTGTGAGGGTGAGTGTGAGGGAGAGGGTGAGGGTGAGTGTGAGGGTGAGTGTGAGGGAGAGGGTGAGGGTGAGTGTGAGTGTGAGTGTGAGTGTGATGGTGACGGTAAGTGTGAGTGTGAGGGTTAGGGTTAGGGTGAGCGTGAGTGTGATTGAGAGTGTGAGTGTGAGGGTTAGGGTGAGTGTGAGTGTGAGGGTTAGGGTGAGTGTGAGTGAGAGTGTTAGTGTGAGTGTGAGTGTGAGTTCGAGTGTGAGTGTTAGTTTTAGGGTTAGCGTGAGTGTGAGGGTGAGTGTGAGTATGAGTGTGAGTGTGAGGATGAGTGTGAGTGTGAGGGTGAGGATGAGTGTGAGGATAAGTGTGAGTGTGAAGGTGAAAGTTCTGTTGGTAGTTCTGACACTGCCCCGGTAGCCAGATGAAAGACACCACAAAAGTGGTTCTACCTGCTTGCTGGGCTGAGATGGGGAATCGCTGACTTTTGGAGTCGGCCTGTGACAAAACGTTCCAAACACACCCCATGCACAACTCCACCGGGGAAGGTGCCAGAAAGGAGTTCTGTTGGTGATTCTTACACTGCCCCGGTAGCCAGATGAAAGACACCACAAAAGTGGTTCTACCTGCTTGCTGGGCTGAGATGGGGAATCGCTGACTTTTGGAGTCGGCCTGTGACAAAACGTTCCAAACACACCCCATGCACAACTCCACCGGAGAAGGTACCAGAAAGGGGTTCTGTTGGTAGTTCTGACACTGCCCCGGTAGCCAGATGAAAGACACCACAAAAGTGGTTCTACCTGCTTTGTGGACTGAGATGGGGAATCGCTGACTTTAGGCGTCGGCTGGTGACAAATTTTGCAAACACACCCCATGCACAACTCCACAGGGGAAGGTGTCAGAATGGGGTTCTGTTGGTTGCTCTGACACTGCCCCGGTAGCCAGATGAAAGACACCACAAAAGTGGTTCTACCTGCTTGCTGGGCTGAGATGGGGAATCACTGACTTTGGGAGTCGGCTGGTGACAAAATGTTCCAAATACACCCCATGCACAACTCCCCCGGGAAAGGTGCCAAAAAGGGGTTCTGTTGGTGGTTCTTACACTGCTCCGGTAGCCAGATGAAAGACACCACAAAAGTGGTTCTACCTGCTTTCTGGGCTGAGATGGGGAATCGCTGACTTTTGCAGTCGGCTGGTGACAAAATGTTGCAAACACACCCCATGCACAACTCCACCGGGGAAGGTGCCAGAAAGGAGTTCTCTGGTAGTTTTTACATTGCTCCACTAGGCAGCTGAAAGACACCACAATAGTGGTTCTACCTGCTTTCTGCGCTGAGATGGGGAATCGCTGACTTTGGGAGTCGGCTGGTGACAAAATGTTCCAAAGATACCCCATGCACAACTCCACCGGGGAAGGTGCCAGAAAGGAGTTCTGTTGATGGTTCTTACACTGCCCCGGTAGCCAGATGAAAGACACCACAAAAGTGGTTCTACCTGCTTGCTGGGCTGAGATGGGGAATCGCTGACTTTTGGAGTCGGCTGGTGACAATATGTTCCAAACACACCCCATGCACAACTCCACCGGGGAAGGTGCCAGAAAGGAGTTCTGTTGGTAGTTTTTACATTGCTCCGCTAGGCAGCTGAAAGACACCACAAAAGTTGTTCTACCTGCTTTCTGGGCTGAGATGGGGAATCGCTGACTTTTGGAGTCGGCTGGTGACAATATGTTCCAAACACACCCCATGCACAACTCCACCGGGGAAGGTGCCAGAAAGGAGTTCTCTGGTAGTTTTTACATTGCTCCGCTAGGCAGCTGAAAGACACCACGAGTGTGAGTGTTAGGGTGAGTGTGAGGGTTAGGGTTAGGGTGAGTGTGAGTGTGAGGGTGAGGGTGAGTGTGAGGGTGAGTGTGAGTGTGAGGGTGATTGTGAGTGTGAGTGTGAGGGTGAGGGTGAGTGTGAGTGTGAGGGTTAGGGTTAGGGTGAGGGTTAGGGTTAGTGTGAGGGTGAGTGTGAGGCTGAGTGTGAGTGTGAGGGTGAGTGTGAGTGTGAGGGTTAGGGTTAGGGTGAGTGTGAGGGTGAGTGTGAGGGTGAGTGTGAGTGTGAGTGTGAGGGTGAGTGTGAGGGTGAGTGTGAGGGTGAGTGTGAGTGTGAGGGTGAGGGTGAGTGTTACTGTGAGTGCGAGTGTTAGTGTGAGGGTGAGTGTGAGTGTGATGGTGAGTGTGAGTGCGAGGGTGAGTGTGAGGGTGAGTTTGAGGGTTAGGGTTAGGGTTAGGGTGAGTGTGAGGGTGAGTGTGAGGGTGAGTGTGAGGGAGAGGGTGAGGGTGAGTGTGAGTGTGAGTGTGAGGGTGAGCGTGAGGGAGAGGGTGAGGGTGAGTGTGAGTGTGAGTTTCAGTGTGA